>NW_008611125.1:1183-1425 GCF_000691845.1 Merops nubicus
AGCCCAGGGCTGGTGTCTGTGGAGTTCCGCCCTGCGGCCACATCCCCCCCCTAAGCTGTGCCAGGCAGCAGGGCTGAGGGGTGACCCCGGCGTGCCAGCGTGGTGCCGAGGCGCTGGGGTGTGGGAAATGGGACCGTGCAGCTTGGTGTTGGCAGCACCACGTGGCATGGGGTGGGCAGTGGAGCAGGGCACCCATCCTGGCACCGCCAGCACTCGCCCAGGGGCTGGGGTGCTGAGCTCGG
>NW_008611125.1:1924-3164 GCF_000691845.1 Merops nubicus
CCCGCGCCGAGGGGAATTGCCACCGTCCCAATGCAAATACGCGGCGTGATAACGCCGGGCGCGGGGAGATCGGGCACGACCTGGCACCGGATAAACTGTCCCGGGCTGGAGCGTGGCGCAGGAGGGGCAAAAAGCTGCCCGGGGAGCCCGGCTGCGCTGCGTCTGGCGTGAGACTGATGTGTAAGCTGTTCTGCCAACCTTGTCACCCCACAAAAATCCCCCTTGGAGGGAGTCAGTCCCCTCCGTGCTTGGGTTCTTGCTTTGGTCTCCCTCGGGCAGGTGTAGCCTAAGCAGCTCCTCCAAGGACACGCAAGTCAAGGTTTGGATCCCTCTGGCTTGGCCAACGCTTCTCCTTGCCCATCAGAGGTCCCACCATCCCCATGCCAGGAGATGTGGGATCCTGCGGTGCCATGGGCACCCAGCACCCCTCCTTGCTTGCACCTGGGGGTTTGGTAGGGGAAAAGAATGTGTTAATGCAGGAGAGGTGAAGAGGAAGATGAGAGCCAGCCTTCATCCTACCAGCACACCGTGTTTTCAGGCGCTTAGCTCCATCCTTCAGTCCCAGGTCCCTCCCCTGTGCCACCCAACCCCGTTTGGCCGAGGCCACATGAACCCCCAAACATTTAATCCGTGCTGACAGAATGGGTAGAGGAGATCAAAGCAGGAAGAGACAATTACCTAAACTAGAGAGTGGATTTTCACAGCCTCGCTAGAGGGAAAATGGATCATCTAACTACCCCTCCAATTGAAACAACGAGAGGCTTTCATCAAAGCCTCTGTGGGGTGTGTGGCATGGCAAATCCCTTGTCCCTCTCGGGGCTCGTGTCCCCCCGTCCTCCTGCCCACGTCACCACGTGTTGGGCTTGCCCTGGCTTCTCAATGCCCGGCATCCTGCTTGGGTGTAGGTGCCTGGGTGTTCTGTGGAGGTGGTGTGACGAGAAGTGGCTTAATTTTTATTAGGATCATTAGAACAAGTGAAATATAAGCTCCTTTTAATAGTCCTGCTGCACCCAGCGTTTAATGGGCTGTGATGCAGCCTTGTGGGGCTCTGCCAGCTGCTTCCCAGGGATGGTGGTGGTGTTGGGACTGTGCCACCATGGGTGGGGACCTCACTTGAGCTCCTTGTGCTTTACAGGGTGTCCTCATGGACGTGCCTGAGCCTGCCTTGCTGACACAGCTCAGCCTGATGTGGCCATGGCTCGTCTTATCTGCACTCCCAGCCCAGGAGCCCCCGGCAGCC
>NW_008611126.1:0-2670 GCF_000691845.1 Merops nubicus
CAGGTCTCCCCAGCTGGAGCCTTCTCAACAAGCCCTGCTAAGAAGCCTGTCCCTGGCTTTCTTCTCAGCCCCTTGAAGTCCCACAAGGCCACAGAGAGGTCTCTCCAGAGTTTTCTCCTCTCCAGGTGGCCTCCCAGCAGAGGGGTTCCAGCCCTTGGTGCATTTTTGTGGCCTCCTCTGGCCCCACTCCAACAGGTCCATATCTTGGCTGTGGAGAGACAAGTGCAGGGGCAGTCATGACTTTTGACCTGTGCTCTTTGGTTTGAGACAGGAGCAAAGCCCCAGTTTGCCTACACAACATACACTGATATCCATATGTATGCTCCCATCAAACACCAGGCTGAGCATTCCATCTTTGACACCAGAGCTTCTCCTTGTACATCCTGGTAGGGGTTATCACAGCTGTCATGGCAAAACCCCCATCCAAGCTGAGAAACAGAGGCTGACTTGCTCACCGGTAGGCTCTGAGGTATGAGAGGAGCAGAAGGAGGAGGAGGAGGGAGAAGGATGTAGAGGTACGACCTGGGGGGAACAGGGATGTGGACTGGGCAGGACTCCCTGGCTTGGTGAGTCCCATGCTTTGCAATCTGGATTACAACCTTGCAGCTACATCATGTAATCCCTTTTGTGGGCTAAACAAGCCCCACGGTATTTAGCTCTGTGGGCAGCCAGTGCAATGATAGTCAACTGAAAATTAACTCAGACTTGTTTGGGCTTGTGTCCTTGGACTCCTGAAGTCAAAAAAGCTACTGTGAAACTGCAGGACGGAAAGTCTGTATCTGCCTTTCACTCTTTGGAGAACAATTATTTTCAGCAAGGCAGCTGAAATTCTGAGGGAAACTCACCTCTGGTCTCTCAAATGAGTGCTAAACAATGTAAGAAACCCAAAGGTGGAGACACGGAGTAGAGGAATGCTGCAATTAGCAATAGTATCCGCTGCACATCAAATCATTAAGGCTTAAAAGGAGCTGTGATTTTCTAGGCACAAAAAATACCGCAGCCTCAACGCAGGAAATACGTTTGCAAAAGCTAGGTAGGAAAAAATGAAATGGATGCCAGATGTACAAGTCTCTTTGGCATTCAGGGATTGGGTATTTCAGAGCAGATTCTGCCTCTTTGGCCGTCAGACAGCCCACACAGGTCCAACAGAGTCTGCCGGGGAAGGAGCTGGGTACTGACTCGCAGTTTAAAATGGAGCCTGGGTTTTAAGCTTACTTCAGCACATTTAGAAGTCCCACACATGAGTACCTGAAGCAGCAGGGCTGATTGCATAAGCTCCGTAGTGGAACTCGTTAGGATCTCGTTAGGATCGGAGTGTTGCTTGAGGTCGGACTCAAAGGCAGTGTACAGGGACCCCAGGAGCTGCATGGGGGCGTTTGACTTCATCAGGGGTTTACTTATGGGCTCATTTGAAACCGTGTGTGTCAGGAGCAGGCTCCAAAATGTAAACTGTCCTGCTTCCAGAGAGACAGGGAGCACTGCTAACTTAAAGAGATTCCTATTTAATTTCCCCTTGTGCTCCAAAAACCTTCTACATCCTGTATGTTCTCTCCAACAGAAATACGTAAGTTTTCCTGAACACCCAGCAAATAAAGAAGAAACTATTTACCCTTTCAGGAGCTGTATTTCCTCAAGCAATTTTTAACACAACAATTACCTCTCCCCCAGAAGTTAGCTTCCTGCACTCCTGATAGCAAGCTGCTGGAGTCCTTTTTCTCTTCTCTCCCTCAGCTGAGGGTTGAAACACTTCTTCTAACTCTACCAATTCACTGCTCTTGAGAAACCATCAGCTGACAGCATAGGAGAGAGGCCATTTCATTTTCCAGCAGCACATGGTGCATTAGGATTTGGCCTCCTAGAACATCTTACAGATCCAAGGGCTATCCGACAGCAAAGGCTCCTGTATTGACCATGATTTTCTCCTTGCTGGGTTAAGTTTCACTCCCCATCTGAAGCTGTAGTTCCCTGTCCCATATTGCCAGTGGTGAAGAGTGAGCTCACAGAGCTTGCTGCGTGATCCAAGCTTTATTCCACCTTCCCACCAGCACTATTTAACAGCTTTATTGGTGACATAGAGAGTGGGATCAAGGGCACCCTCAGTAAGTTTGCTGACAACATCAAGCTGTTTGGGGAGGGACTTTTTAGGATATCGAGTAACAACAGGACTAGGGGGAATGGGGCAAAGGTGGAAGTGGGCAGATTCAGGCTGAACATGAGGAAGAAGTTCTTCACCATGAGAGTGGTGAGACCCTGGAATGGGTTGCCCAGGGAGGTGGTTGAGGCCCCATCCCTTGAGATCTTTAAGGCCAGGCTGGATGAGGCTCTGGGGAGCCTGATCTAGTGGGAGGTGTCCCTGCTCATGGCAGAGGGGTTGGAACTGGGGGATCCTTGTGGTCCCTTCCAACCCTGACAGATTCTGATCTGTTTTAGCAGAGGACTTTAGAGCCCTAATGGCTCAATGGTTGGACTTGATCTTGGAGGTCCCTTCCAACCTAAAGGATTCTATGATTCTATGAGAGGTGTGGTCAACACACTGGAGGGACAGCATGTCATCCAGGGGGACCTGGGCAGGCTTGAGAAGTGGGCCTGTGTGAATCTCATGAGGTTCAACAAGGCCAAGGGCAAGGTCCTGCACATTGGTCAGGGCAACTCCCAGTATCAACACAGGCT
>NW_008611127.1:0-863 GCF_000691845.1 Merops nubicus
GGATAAGGAACCAGCATAAATATGCTCGCATCTTTTTGTTGTCCTCCCCTTTTCTGCCTGGTTCCCAAAACATCTTAAATCCTATTTTTTTTTTCTCATTTACCTGAGACTTGCAATAATTACCCAATAACAAGCAGTCCACTAGATAAGAACAATAAACAGACCTAACAGCAGCCCACTGGGGCTTTTTGGTCAACTATCCTTAAAAATTCCAAGACACCACATTCAGAAATCTCAGGGACTTCAACTGAGCTATATGAGAACTTTCTCCACAGATATACTTTTTAAAACACTAAATAATTATGTGTAGCTTACACGGTAAAGCTGAACTGACACTACCACACAAACTATAATTTCTATATAAATGGGCAGGGAAAAAAAAAAAATGTATGTTTTGAGAGGTTAAAATATGTCATCTGAAAATAAGATGCTGCATATTTCTTCATTACAAAATATTCAAATGCTAACAACGATTGGAATCTCTGCTGCAAATCCTAGAACACTATAAAACAAAGTTAGTTGTATTTACTTAAATACAGAGTCACCACTTGTAAGAGATTGAAAATCCAGACAAAAAGTAAAATAAAAATCAGTTTATCCAGAATATTGCAGCGATTTCTCCTCCCCGCTGGTAAATATTGGCTAGTTGCTATCAGAATGCCTTGGGCAAAGGCAGCACTACCAAAACACTTGTACTGGCAGGATTTCAGCCACTGCTTTGGCAGGCTCCTTGGACAAACATCTGCTGTCCTACAGCAAGCCTGGAGGGTTTGTATAAGGCAAGAAATTGAAGATGGTGAAATGTGGCGATGTCATGTGGAGCATAGAAAAAGGGCCATTGGTGATGTTCAGAAAGACTGAAC
>NW_008611128.1:0-7467 GCF_000691845.1 Merops nubicus
TATATATATATATATATTCTGAAATGCTTCATGGCTCTCATATGAACATACCTAATGTTTCAGGAGCATTACCTCCTCACAGCTGTAATCACAGTGTGTATCAGTAAGGATAAAATACAGTAGGACACTGATTCAGGTGGATCAGCTGGAAAACTCACAGATAGAAACCTCTATACTTTAGTGATCTTCTAAACACCAAATTTATGGACAGAAGTCAAGAGAGTTCATTCTAAAAAAAAAAAAAAAGAAGTGGAGACTGTTGGTTTCTTTATTCAAAGGCATATACCACTATATTTAACAGGTTAGGACTCAAAACAACTAAATTATTACCAGAATTACTGAAACACTGAGCATATTTTCCACTTCAATATGCTCTCTATATAATTAATTTAGAGAAATTACCACTGTTTCCTGTTTAGAGTTGGCTACTAGAGGTTTGTTTTTTTTTTTTTTACATTTTGTATGCAAAGGTACTGGACAGCCTGAACTGACTGGGCTTGGAATATAAAAATAAGTCTTTAGACCCTTCATGTTAAGCTTAAATTATGACCCAGAGGGTATTTTCTAGTTCACTACATATATTTTTTCATTTCCCTCTTCTTTTGTTCCTCTATTTATAAATGGAGAGACAACATGTATTTTGTTGCTCTGTTTGGCTTTTCTCAGTTTCACTTTCATTGTCACCACAGTGGTCTTAACTCTGAATAAAAATATTGTACTTATTTCTGTCTTTTCCTTTGTTTTTTTTTATATTTTCATAGAAAGATTGTGAATGATTAGTGCAGTTAAAATATTCTAAAATTGTTTTTAAATAATATTATCTCGTTTACCCTGGCACCACTTCACCTGTATGCATTGCCTACAGTCCTCTACTTTTTGCTACAATTTGGGATCATAATAGATGTACACAGTGCAAGATATTGGAGGTGATTTGTTCTTAAACTGAGTGGTTAAATAATACATTTCATATTCAGTCTGTGCTTTCATCTTACATAGCATTCCAAAATCAGTCCTATAAGCAGAAATCTTACAGAGATTTGTAAAATTTATTTCATTCTGGACAGTGGCAGTATGTTTCATCACTTAGTGGCCTTTTAGGCACTTAGGACAATTTCATCTTCCTGTGGGGTTACCATTAAGCAAACATAAGGCCTAAATCCTCTAATTAACACTTAAATAAGGCTATGTCTTTGTTTCTGTATGTTTCCAAAATAGTCCTGATGTGTGTAGAATGATGAGTTTGAAAAAATGACAGGAGAAGATAGAATAAGGAGGACCAAGGTATCTCCATCCAATGTGAATGCAGTTGTAGGATGCTGTTGTACAGTAAGACTATAAGGCTTAGGAATAGTTCCTTTAGTAGAACTAATTATCTTTTTTGTCTCATTGCACACTTTTATGCAAAGAAGCAGCTCTCATGAACTGGCGTAGGATAAAATTCTTTTGTTTTGTCCTCAAAGAGGTAGATATTAGATTCTTCATTTCTTTTTTTTTTTCAAAGTATGTCTTCCTTCTGTTCCTGACTGCTTTAATCTGTTTCAGCTGTCTTTGTTTAGCAGAGATGAAGAGAAACTGTCCATGGAACAAAGAAGCTTTTTTGACTTTCCTGCCAAAATTTTGTGGGATATTTTCCCCCTGGAATATGCTGTTTATTTTCAAAATTTCTCTACTCCTAATAGAGATAGACCTTATTATAGTCAAATTTCTGACCCTAGAATCATTATGAGTCGTATTGCATATAATTCCTTAATTCCTTATTAGCCAAGAGCAGTTGGAGTTTAAAATTCCATCCTGGGTCTTAGGAAGTCAATGTTCTTTCATTTCTCCTTGACATTTGCATCAACATACCTCTGGCAACATTTTTTTTTCTTTGCTATAGCAGACAGCTCTTTGAGTTCTATGGTAGCTTTACCCAGATGTTTTCCAGACATCTGGAATAAGCATAGCCAGCACCTGACTACAACTGTTCCTTTATAAAAAGGAAATACTCTCCACTGCAACAAAAGAAAACATCTTCTAACTTCTTACTAACCATTCCATTGAGCTGCAGAAACTATCGTCCTCTTACACAAAACAAAGTAAGACCTGCAATGGAAAGTAAATCATCTGATGAACTTCACATTTAAACATATAGATAGGAATTCATTTCAACATTTATAGCATAGGATGAGATTAAAGACCTTTCTTCTGTGACTGACACTATTGCACTTCTCCATCCCTTCATTACTCACAAAATTGACCACTTTAATCTCTCAGTGCCAGGCATGCAAGATAGTTGGCTAAATCACCTGCAGATGCTCATCCTCTGAATGCTGCCATCAGAGCTGTTATTAGCAAGTCTCACATGTTAGCTCTCATTTCTCCCATCTTGCAATCTGTACATTGGCTGATTTTTGGCAGTATGTTGATTTGGAAGTAGTGTAGTGCCATTGGGGGATGAATTGGCCACAAGTATATATTGTGTATACTTTTTTTCCTTTCTTCATATATGTGTAGTGCCTGCAGCTTCTTTATTCTTTTATTTTTTATTTTTCCATTGAATATTAATTTTCATCTTAGTATTTTTTATTAATCTTCTGAGAAGCCAATGGAACTCCTCCTTCCCACCCTATTCCTTTTAGACCAAATGACACTGCCAGCTGGTGTGAGCTTGCTCATCAGTGTAGGTTTGATTTTAGATTGGACTTTGTTGTAAAAAACATGTTGCCTTGTGTTGTACAAATCATGTTTCATTCATGGCGTGATGCTTTTTATCAAACTATCCAAGTTTTTCAGTTTGGGCTTGTATGAACACTTGGGATATAATCTTCTGGTCTTGAGTTTTCAAGTGCACTCATGTACAAGCACTTTGTATATTTATTTTAATGTGGTTAACTACTAAACTGTGTGCCAAATCATGGTTTGGGGTATTTAAGTAACTAGCCATGTACACAAATTCCTGTTTATTGTAGAACTTCCTGATCTGCATGACAACTATAACAACTGCACGTGTACATCAGGCATTCAGCTCTGCATTCATTTTTGCACACATGATTGTAAAACTCACTGTGTGTGTTTCAAGCTCTTAAGACTCTCTTGGAGGAGCTGGGAATAACAGACTTATGGAAAATGTACACGTAAGCTATTTTAGCAAAATATTTCAGAAGTCCTTGCAGAAACAATGATAAAATGCTCCTTTGTGTTGTTTCTTTGGAGATGAAATGGAGTCTACCTTGTCTGAAGTTAGATGCTAACATATTAACAATAGTTTTTTCAGTTTGGTGAACGTTATGATAATGGCTAGACTTTCAGATACTCATCAGAAATTGGTGATATAAGCTTAAGCAGACATCCTTGCTTTTCTCCTTTTTGTGTGCATACGTCCATTTGCCAAGAACAGCCTACCCAGCACCCAAGGATAATTGGGCTGTTTCTAGAAAAGGTTATTTCTTTAAATTGGTGATTCAATGTGTTATGTGGCTCATTTTGCGGCTCATGCTTTAAATTAAACCCTGGGGCTCAGCTGACCTAAAGATCCTGATGATATGAGAAGTTTATACTGTATCTTACCTTTTGCCATAATGAATAATGAGAGGAAGGTTTATGTGTTGTGGTAGATGAAGTTCAACATATTTTTGTTTGTATTTGCTAGAAGAATGTGTATCTCTACAACTACCAAAATAAGCATCTAGACTCTCAGTGGCACAGCAAGATACTTGGACAAAACCTGAACAAATTATATTTATAGAAGTGTTTTGGAGAGCAGGAAATCTGGTGCCTCAGTGACAGAACACTTATGTTGTAGATCAGCAGTATAAACATATATGTGTGAACCAAATCCAGTCTATGTTCATCTTTGGGTCAACACTAACATAGACCAAAACATGAGCGGTGAAAAGGTGGGGTTTTTTGCTGTAAATGTTATTATTACTATTGCTATTACTATTAATTAGTATTGTTTATGGGAGGAAGTGAATGGGGGCTATTTTACCTGATACCTTCATGCAATATCTGTAATCAACGCACCATTCACAGCACTTTGGAATTCTCAGGAGAATTCTCCTGAGAAGAAGAAAATGTGGTTCTGTTTTCTGCATGCAGTCAGTTTATGCACTATTTATTGGAGAAGAGCAGAGGTACTTTGGAGGAGGTGACACAGACCCTTTATTCCACCACCTCCACATCAGTTACCCCATTTACTATAAGAATAGAGTCATGCTTTCTTTACCCATCTAGCTTCAGCATCCTTCCTGCCTTCACAGATGGCATGGAAAGTTAGAAAGTCCCTTTCTAACTTGACAAGTGCTCTTAATCACAAAAGCACTCAACCAGTACTGTACCAGTTACCCCACATACTAAACAAATTCAACGTGTTCTGTCTGTTGTGAGTAATGTTTTGGTTTCCTTCTTAAGTAATCTTATTTGGCTTTCTTCTAGACACATTTAGCTACCACCCATGGAACAGCAGTCCACACTGTCCAGGCTTTCAGCTCACCAAAATTCCACACTGTAACTGTTATGTTATTTCTGCGTGGGAGGAAAGTATTAAATAGTAAGTGCCTGTGATATAACAACCTACAAAAGGTATATCATTAATTTACAACCACCTTACAAGATGTGTATCGCAGAGAAAAGTACACAGAGACAGCAGAGTGCATACATACACTTATTTATATAGTGTTAGAGCATATGAGGAGTTGAAAAACTGGGCTTAAACCTTGAACTTTTAATTTTTCTTTGGTAGACAAAGTGCAGTAGATTAAAGCAATACCTTTTATTAGACCAACAAAGAGCGGTCAAGCTTTGAGACCAGGAAGGTTGCATCTTCAGTGTTCACCTTATTGATCTTGCCTACTGTTCCTTACAGGCCAGATCAACTACAAATATCTTCTGTATGCCTTGGATGATACCTTTCTTCCTTTGAGATTTAATGTTTCTTTTTGTGATCAATAATAAAAAGAGA
Organism: Merops nubicus; assembly: GCF_000691845.1. Lineage (NCBI taxonomy): Eukaryota > Metazoa > Chordata > Aves > Coraciiformes > Meropidae > Merops > Merops nubicus. The sequence goes on from NW_008611128.1 coordinate 4,943, forward strand.
CTTTGTCTAGAGAACTACAATGAAAAAAAAAATGTGAGGAGAGGAATCCTTTTATAGTTGTTTGGCTGATAGAATTATTTTTTAATAGTGAAAATGCAATTAAATGCAGAAGCCACTCCTTTTTGTTCCTTTAGTATATCCCAGCATTCATTTTGGGTCGCTTTTGAAATGAAGAGATTTCACATTAGAGTCTGACAACACCAAATGGTTCCATCAAAAGCATAATTCTTTAAAGCCTTAAAAATAGTCTAACCTTTTTCTCTTCCTTCTACTCCCCTCCCCAAGCTGATTTCATTTTTAATTCCAACCTTTTGCTGCCCAAGGAACAACAGGGTAAATATTGCCCCTAAGGCTAAGTGACATCTAATGAATCTGTTCCAGCACATTCACAGTTGTAAGAATCTTGTATTCCTCTTTATTTCTCCTCTTCCAGTGATTACACAAAGCACCACAATTTTAAACCAGTTAACTTACTGTTCAATCAGGAAAAAAAATAAAGCAAACTGTGAGTTTTTAGAATTATTTCTACTTGTTTGTTTCAAGTGACAGGTGATTTTACAATGAAAGCTGGTGGATATGGAACAAACTTGAAAAAAACAAGTTTTTATTTGCCCCCAGCTGGCAGATGTTGACTAAAGATCCAGTCTCCTGTGGCGGGCAAAGAGGAAGCAAAAGAGAAAGAAAGCAAGTAGAGCTGTCATCAGAGATAACCACCTGGAGGAACAGGCTAGATATGACAATAATGAATGTCTGAATACCTGATTGTCAATGTATGGAGCAGCCCATTTCTGAAATTCACAATCAGTACTAATTTCTAGAAACTAAATAAAACAGTTCTGCTTGAAAAATAGCATCTTTTTTTTCCCCAGGAAAATTCAATAGCTGAGTATTGTGCTAAATGTATTAAACAATATTTTGTGTCTTTTGGGTGGGTTGTGTAAACATTAAAACATATTTCTGATTGCCAGCCGAGTTAAAAATCAGTCTTCATCCCTTAAAGTGCTTAGTATGTGTTCTTTTTCAACTAGGAACAATTAAAGTTGTATTTTCTTGGCAACTGAAACATACAGGGGTTCTGACTGCATTAAATTTTAAACTATTGAACAGATCTAACATCTTCTATGTTGCTCACAATATTATTGTTCAGTATAGTTATCTGTGGGAGAAGTAACCACTAAATATTAGCTAAAGTTGTGGGTTTCATTTAAAGAAAATTAAACTGTAGTGTAAGGTTTGTTACTTGCAACATACAACTAAGTTTGTCTTTAAGCATCTCCTCCCAAACTTCTTAAGTGTTTTGCAGACTGTGACCACATACAGCCCAAAATATTTATAAAAGTAGCATGGCTGTGCTATAGGTGTTGTTTTAAGGTATAGAAACAATTATACGTAACAGTGGAAAATAAATTAATCTGCTTAACATCAAGGATCTCCTGGTGAAAATACGAAGTTAACTTTGAGGGAAACAAAACCAGTAATTCCCTGGTCCTGAAAATAAGAAATTACGCACTTAGGATAATAAATATAAATTTTGACAATGCTTTATTTTAATGGCACATGAATTAAAACTGCATTACAATGAAATTGCTGCAGAACATCCACATTAATATCAAATGAATTCATTATGACCAGCAGAGTTACAATGAATACTAAATGAATTAATAATAATGAACCACTTAAAGTGTTACCTAATTGTTTTATTTCATTTTTATGTATATTTTTGTCCAAATTTAACTGTTAGGTTAATAGAGAATGACACTGAGTAATTCATTTCAACGCTGAGTGTTTGTAAGTGATTACTTCCACACCAGATTCAATCAAGCCTGCTTCATATCCAGCATTGATCAGATGTCTCACAAAAGACCCACCTATTGCCCTGGATATTTTGAATCACGTTGATGCAAAATGATCAGCCAAGATGTATTAAAGATTTAACAACTCTTAATGGCTGGTGATAATCGTGTTCCTTGAACTGACAATATATCTTCCAAGAATCCTAATGTGCTTTACGCAGGTGGTTATTAACAATATCCTACAAAACAAAGAAACTGAGGTGGAAGCACTGAGGGATAACACAGGAGCTTCATTGCAGTCACCTGTAGGTAGAAACCTCAAATCCTCCCCAAAGTTTCTCTGCTTTTTTCAGTCTGACCACTAAGCTAAGTTGCCTTCTCTCATTGATTACATTGCCCATACCATGACAGGTTGTGGTTTCAACCATCTGTCACAATAAATGATTAGTGTATCCCATATAATCTTAGAAAGCAATTTTTTTGTATGTTTTAAATCATGTTGAAGATAGCTACAAAGACAATGCACACTATTTCTGCATTTTGTATTAGCAAAACATCACAGAGTCACAGAATCCCAGCATGGTGGGGGTTAGCAGGGACCTCTGGAGATCATCTCATCCAACTCCCTGCTCCAGCAGCTCACCCCCAGCAGGGTGCCCAGGGTCACAGCCAGGAGGGTTTGGGATCTCTCCAGAGCAGGAGACTCCACAGCCTCTCTGGGCAGCTGCTCCA
>NW_008611128.1:7549-7837 GCF_000691845.1 Merops nubicus
CGGTGCACCACTGAGCAGAGTCTGGTCCCAGCCTCTTGCCCCCCGGGGCCCTTTAGCTCTTGCTCAGCACTGCTCAGATCCCCTCTGAGGCTTCTCCTCTCCAGCTCAGCAGCCCCAGGGCTCTCAGCCTGGCCTGGCACAGAGATGCTCCAGACCCTCAGCATCATCTTCTGAGCCTCCACTGGACTCTCTCCAGCAGTTCTCTGTCTCTCTTGAACTGTGGAGCCCAGACCTGGACCCAGTGCTGCAGAACTGGCCTTCCTGGGTGTAATGGTTTGAAAACAAACC
>NW_008611129.1:0-1037 GCF_000691845.1 Merops nubicus
CTTGAGGAGAACCCCAAGAGCTGGAGGTCGGGCAGAGCTCCTGCAGGAGGTGAGCAGCAACCCTGGGGTGTGGGGGACACAGGGACACCCCAACATGGCCCAGGCTCCAGCTCCAGCCTGGGTTCCCTCCAGGGATCCAGTCAGGAATTAGGGGGGGGAAGACATCAGGACAACCTGGAGCCCCACCTTGGGTAGCTGGAGTCTTGGAGCATCTTGGGATGGATGTTGGGAAGAGCTGGTGGTGGAACCACCCAACTGGGCTGCCCCCAGTCCTGGCTCCTGGGTGGGTTTTGTGGCAGGGCTCAGCACCAACCTGCTGCCCCCCAACTGGGCAGGGCTCAGGTCACCCCCTCAGAGCCAAGGGATCGTTCATGGTTGGAAAGGACCTTCAAGAACATCCAGTCCAACCATCCCCCCAGCACTAAGTCCCCACTGCCCCGTGTCCCTCACCCCACATCTCCATGGCTTGGGAACCCCTCCAGGGGGGGGGACTCCACCACTGCCCTGGGTCAACGTCTCACCCCTTTTGGCAGGGAAGAACTTCCTCATATCCACCAGAAATCCCCCCCCAGGGGTGGACTGTCCCACCATGGGGGTGAAGTCCAGGCTGCCCAGCTACGAGCTGGGGCTCTACGCCCTGGTGGTGACCTGCGCCGTGGGGTACAGCGGCACTGGCATCTTCCAGGCCTCCAGAGGTACCGGTCCCACCTCATCCCCACCCCCGGGGGGGGCTCTGGGAGGGGTGGGGGGGGACAGGTGTCTGCTTCTAGACCTCCAGACACCACCAGCACGTCCCTGCCTTGAGGTTTTGCAGAGCACAGCAATAGTTCAGGGAAAGGATTCTCGCCTGGTTGCCCCCTCATGGCCATCTCCCATGGGAAGAGGCGGGGGGATGGCATAGCACCATAGAATCCTTTAGGTTGGAAGGGACCTCCAAGATCATCAAGTCCAACCATTGAGCCATTAGGGCTCTCAAGTCCTCTGCTCAAACAGATCAGAATCTGTCAGGGTTGGAAGGGACCCCAAGGATCCCCCAG
>NW_008611129.1:1171-3280 GCF_000691845.1 Merops nubicus
TGGAGAAGAACTTCTCCCTCACGTCCAGCCTGAATCTGCCCACTGCCAGCTTTGCCCCATTCCCCCCAGTCCTGTCGTTACCTGAGATCCTAAAAAGTCCCTCCCCAGCTTTCCTGTAGCCCCACTAAGATCCTGGAAGGCCACAATCCAGCCAGTGCCCCAAGCAGGGAACCACCCTCCCTACACTGGCCTCCTTCCCACATGTTTTTTTTTTTTAATCTGGAAGCCCAAACCCCTGAAAATTTCATGACATCTGCAAAAAAAGGCTCTGCTGGAAAGCCTTGCAGAAACCGTTGAGGTTCCTCACTCCTGTGGTCATCCTTGAGAACGAGGCCTTTTTGGGAGGAGGTGTCTGAGCCCTGATGGCTCTTGGGGGTGGTGAGGAAGGCTCCCAGCCTCGCCAAGCCCCAGCCCCCCCTTTCCTCCCCCCGTGACCCCCGTTCCTTTGCAGACAGCATGAACAGAAAGGCCTTTCGGGACGGCATCAAGCCGGGCTGGCACTACTTTGGCAGGAAGATGGTAAGTGGAGGGAGGACTTGGTCCTTCCCAGCCACGGGTGGGGTGGGCAGCAGTCCCTGCTGCTGACCCCCGGGCTGTGCCCCTGCAGGACGTGGCTGATTTCGAGTGGGTGATGTGGTTCAGCTCCTTCAGGAACATCATCCTCTTCGCCCTCTCGGGACACGTCCTCTTTGGGAAGCTCTGCTCCATGGTGGTGCCCCAGGTGAGCCAAGGGTGGGGTGGAAAGCACCAGGGTGACCCTGGAGCTCCGTGGAGGGGCCTGGAGGGATGTTCTAGAAGAAGGGGGAGCAGGGTTGGGGCTTCCAGCAGGCTGACCAGGGCTCAGGACCCTTCTCTCCTGGCAGCACCGGGCTGGGATGTACATGCTCTACGGGGTCTCGGCCGTGCTGGCCAGCATGGGGCTCACCTACCTGATGATCATCCTCTCCCACTGCCTGGTCCTCTACTCGGTGGCCCTGGCCAAGCAGAAGTGGCTCTGCTACGTGGCCGGGCTCTGCTGCCTCGCCTCCTTCAAGGTGGAGCCCTTCAGCTCCTGGCAGGTAGGTGCTGTCTCAGGCCACGTGTCGACCTCGTTTCCAGCCTCCTTGTGGCCATCTCCTTGGGTTTAGCTCCAAGGATGGCTCCTGGGGCACCCCCAAAACCCTGGGGGCTTCTCGTGGTTCTTCCCCACAGGGTTTGAGCAGGGGGGAGCTGTCGTGCTGCTGAGCTTGGGAATAATTCCCACTGTGTCCTGTCTTGGTGGCTTCAGGAGCCACCCAGAGCCCAGGACACCAGAGTCTTTGCTGCTCAGGCCACAGCTTGTCAGCCAGGCAAGGCAGGTTCCTGCCCCGTGCCTCAGTTTCCCCACCTGCAACACAGTGCTGGGATGAGTTCAGCAATGTCCATGCCTACCTCTTAGCTTTCTGCCCAGGCTTTCCCTCACGTTGGGGTGGGGAGAAGCCCAGGAAGGACCTCATAAAGGTCCCTCTGAAGGACAGTGCTGCCTGTCCCTGCCTCATCTTCACCTCCTGAAACACGTCCCCTGCTCTCCATCAGCCTTGTGCTGGGGAGAGGTGGGGACAAGGTGACGTTGTCCCCCCCTGCATGGCCCACAGCTGCTTGGTGAGGCCATGGCCAAGAGGGTTCCACCATTCCTCAGGAGCCAGCTGGGAAGTGGAGCCCCAGTTTTCCCTTCCCCACAAGAAGACTCATTAGGTCCAGGGACATTTGGAGCCAGAGCACCCCTAGAGGCTCTGCCCTGCTGCCAAGGGAGTGATGTTCTCCCCAAAGCCAGGGAGCACAGAGGTGACACCACGGTCCTGGTGGTAACTCTCCATTTCTCATCCAGAGTGGGTTTGTAACGGGAGCTTTTGATCTTCAAGATGTCCTCTTCTATGGAGGAAGCAGCTTCACCATCATGCGCTGCATGAGCTTTGCCCTGGAGAGCTCCCAGAGGAAAGAGGGCATCTACTCCATCTTCGACCTCCTCAAGTACAACTTCTACCTCCCCTTCTTCTTCTTCGGGCCCGTCATGACCTTCGACCAGTTCCATGCCCAGGTGAGTGCTCCTGAGGCCAGGCTGGATGAGGATGTCATAGAATCATAGAATCC
>NW_008611130.1:0-14171 GCF_000691845.1 Merops nubicus
GGCCGCGCCAAGTTTTTGGGTTTTGAATAAACGTCTCAGTAAGGAAAAGAATATCCTGTGCTAATAAGGTTTTGTTATTTCAGATTTTGCCTGTGGCGCACACAAAAATCCATCCTGATCAGGTATCTTACGTCTTCTGTTTTGTTGTTCCTCCTGTCTTGGCAGGTACAGCCTATTTTAGCACCCCCACTTCATTTCAAGGTCTAGACTTTCAGAGATCTTGAACCGTTAGGTAACATTAAAGCTAACAGAAATTTCCCCTAGTGGGAGGAGCTGTTGATCTCTGGGTGAAAAATGTAAATCCTGAAGATCTGTGTAATCTGCAGAAGTTGTGATACAAAGTCTGAAGGAGCTGTATATTGCAGACCAGAGATTTTATCCCATTACTTTTGTGTGAAAAATGAGTTGCCCATCCCACCAAAACATCTCCAGAAAGTGTATGCTACTCTTGGTAATACAGTGTCACTTGGAGAAGTCACTCATCATGAAAGCTGAATGCTGTTTTTATAATCAGGTTAAAGATAAGTGTAATCAGGATGAGAAAAGGTGGAAAAAGAAGACTACAGAATTAGACTAATTCTGAAGGAAACAGGAATGTTAGAGAATGTAAATGAGTCATTTGAGGAAGTTTATAGTATTTTCATAATCATAATTTCTTTTTCTGCTCTAAAAAAAAACATGTAGAGAAATATTTTGTCTCAGTTTAGGAAACTCAAGTATGATCCATAACACAGCAAATATGCCACAGAAGTCTGTTTAAGCCAGTGTGGTGGTACATTCCAAATTTGCTGTGAAAATGATGCTTCTACGCCAGGAGTCAGTGCCGAGAAAGTAAAAGGCCTTTTGTGGCCAGCCCTGTGAAATGATTGTCACGGTAATGGTGATGAGAGGGTGCAGGAGTGAATCGGAGGGTGAACAGAGCATTCAGAAGCTCTTTTACAGATTGAAGAGATGTGGTGGTACATCATATACCACTAACTGCACATTGCAGCATATTACAAGTGTCTAATAAACCTGTTCTTCTGCATGGTAGTAAAAAAACTGTTGAAAGAGAGCTGCATTCTTGGCAGGCATTTTCAAAAAATCTCTTTCACAACTGTGTGCCCTTCCTCATTTGCAGGTATTGCTAAGAACTTCATGGTGTAACATTTCTTTCTCTTCCCTATCTCTGCCTCTGGGTGTCACTTTCTGTTTCAGAAACTAGGTGAAAGTGTTCAGCAACTTCTTCTAGCAAAAATTGCAGTCTACTTGATGACCTTCTTAATAGTCACAGTGGCATGGGCAGCTCATGTCAGGTAGGAATTTGTTTGACATTGTTTAACTCAAGTTAAAACTTATTTAGAAGAACAGGAGATAACCATATGTCTGATACATTTCTGTCTTGCTGATATATTTCCTAATTGTCATTTGTTGGATAATGTAAAAAATTCATTGTCATGAAATGCTACCCTATGAATACAGTGAATAACTGCATTTTTACACCACTGACACACAGTAATACAGAGAAAAGCAAGCACTGTGTATCTTTTAAATTAGAGTTACTCTTCATTTTACTTAATATTCTAGAAGAAATTAAACTTCTAATTATGCTGAAAAAGCATGACTTTGTAACCTGTGTGCTACACAAATAGAGTTGCTACAAACTCATATCTGATATGATAAAACTGATACAGTACAGCTGGCCTAAAATTTGTCTGTCTCAGTCCTAAACAGTGCTTCTTACAAAATCAGTGGTAATGTTGCAGATGCTGCATTTTGTACAGCTGTGCACAGGGCCACCTGACCATGTCATGGTAGTTAAAAAGAAGTTCATGTGCAGGTATCATACTGCATCATTGTGGCAGTTTTTGTCTGAATTTTGAAATTTAAAAATTATTCTTTCCTTAAGTGGGTTGACTGCATCTTAATAGAGACATGCAACCTGTACTTCAGGACTTGAAGCTGATACTTCATATCAGTGCTTTTGTCACACTGCTTTTCTTTGATTGCGTAAGTAAATGCTGAGGCATAGTCTTTGCATAGTTTAGGGTTTTGTGGAGGGTGATTGGTTCTGTTGGTTCTAAGTGACACTTCTGTGGATCAGGAATTTAACAAAATGTGGGGCAGTTTGGAGGAAAAGCTCATTTTCTTTGCATAATAATAATAACTATGCTGTATCTTCGGGAGAAATAATTTTAAGCATTAAAATTCTGAAAATAATCTGCCCCTAACTGCATCATATGCCACTTGTCGTTCAAATAGAAGTGAGGTTCTTGATAACTGCTCCATGTTGAACTTGACTGTTTGTGTCTCACTTTTCAGATTTTTCTAACAAATTGCTTCAAATGTGTGAGTGGTCCAGCATGTCCAGGCAAACCTGGACTACTTGTATAAATTCTGAAGCAAAGGAAAATGGGTTTCCCTCTAATCACATAAAAGTACATTTTGTATACAGTGTGGTAAAACATTCTGGGAGCTGGCGTGTTCATGATACCTTGTCTTGCCTTGACAGGTTATTTCAGGTGATAGAGCTCATAGATGATGTCCTTGCTCTTCTAAATCTGGTGAGTCTTGGCAGGCACACTGAATATTCAAACTAACAAGTACAGGTCACTTTTTCTTAAGTCTGTACATATCCAAAAGTTTCTAATCTAAATAGCGTAACTGCCGAATTTCCAGGTCAGGAAGATACAAAGAGCCTGAATTTCTCCTTGCCAAAGTGGCTAGCTTGTTTTTAACTTTCATATGTTTTACTATAAGCCAAAACAAGCTCTGCAAGAGCTTAGTCTGAAACTCATCTGAGGGAACTGAAAAGGCACCTCTGGCAAAAGCTTTTGACTCTGTTCACCTGTATCCAGCTGAAGTATCTGTACTCCATGCTTAAAAAAATTAAATGCTATGTCTTTTGTGGCAAAAATTCTTAGTGGTAGGTTTGAATTACAGTTGTGTTTTCAGCCATTTCTCTGTTTAAGTTGCTCAGAAACGTATTCTGCAGCTTATTTGAAACAGGGATTATATGGTATTTCAAAACCTACCACTGAGAGACCAATCTCTGATTCAGTGTTATGAGATTTACACTTGGCAAAATCTTTTTTTAAGAATTCTTCTTTTATTTGAGTTATGTTTTTTATGTTTTTAATTAACCCTGTAATATCTTAATTACTAGCAGTGATAGTCAGATGCTGCAGTGGTGAACATACTCTTACTTTCAGACAGAGCTTTGTATTTGGCTATATTATTTAGCGTTCTGTTCTCTGACAGTGTGCAATCACCTATTTACTTTATTTTTTTAAATAAAAATACGAAGTTTAAACTCCATATGATAAAACTACAGGATATAACATTAGAAGACTAGCTTAAGGCATGGAATTCTTATCTAATATAGCTTTCAAAGCAATGCATTTCTTTGTGCTTGAGGTGTTTGGTGGTTTTTTTTGTTTTGTTTTTTAATTTGGCTTTTTATATATGTAATATTTAAAAGATTTAAGTTTTTGACAAATCAGAAACACTTCTTTAGGAAGCGTGGTACTTTTGGCATTGTGACTTTAGGAAGAAATCTGTTAGAAACCACAGCAAAACTTTTACCTGTGTTATTGGTAACAAAACTGTAGTTTTCTAAAACAAGCCTGTACATCTTTGAGAGCAAATATGGAATATGTGTATAGAACTAGCTGTTTCACTCAAAGCCCAGCAACTTCAGAAATGTGATTTTTTTCATGATGCAGCATGACCATTTGATCTGTTTGTGTTGCATTCTCTGGACACATCTGTAATGAAGGAACTGCTTTCTATGTACTTTACCTAGTGTTTCAGTATGTCTTTTTTTTTTCTTTTTTAGGCTTGTATGATGATCATAACTTTCTTGCCATACACGGTACGTACTTTTCTAAAACTTGAAATATATTTAAAGTACAGGGGATTTATTTAGCTGAAACTACTTTACCAAAGCATTCAGAAACCCAGGCGTGCTAGTGTAGTATAAACCCTGAATCCATTCTAAGAGTTAAGACTTGCTTTATTAAAATTCATGAGGACATGTTATAACCTTCAATTACTGCATGCTATATACCTGGTAGAAAAGAGATAGTCTAGAAGAAAAATTATCATTATGGAAAGTATAGTTTCCCATGATTTCTTTTAAAAAAGCAGCTCTTTTGAAAAATGTCAGAGTTGCCCGATGAGAATTTTGCATTTTGTAAGGGAACTAAAGCTGTGTTTCAGACTTCTCTTTAGATGACAAAACATTTTCCTTTTGTTATCTAGACAGAGTTTTTTGGTAATACTTTCTGACTTATTCAGCAAAGTTGATTCTGGCAGCTAAGAATTCGTTTTTTAAGTCTGCAAGTTTGATGTTCTGCACAATCTCTGGTCAGATGACCTTTAAGACTTAGCAAGAATATTTGCAGCTGAACACCATATTAGCAAAACAAAACAGTTGCTTAAAGTGCATGTTGACTGTTACTGTATGTGTAGGAAAGATTTATATGACAGGCATCTGTTTCTCTGCAGATGTATCTGTGTTATGTATTAGTCTGTAAAGAATGAGACTCTGGTCAGTAAAATAGTCTTTATCAGTAATAGCACATGCTTTTTACTTTGACTTAAAGCTGAAACAATTTTTGGAAAGTTGTCAGTGTTACCCTAACGTTACTCCCTAATGTTACTCCCTACTCTAATTTTTCCCCATCATGAACCTGCAGAAATTAATACAACAGGGAGCCATGAGTGTAAAAACATGAAAAATTCAAAAAGATATCCTAATACCAAGAATTTTCACTGCTGTGAACATCTTGCCCACTGAAAGCACTGTTAAACTTTATGCTCAGCTACGAGCCAGTCTGTAGTTATTATGGAGACATGGTGTCATAGTCGTTAAGGTTTGTGGTATCAGCATGAAAACAAAGCCATCTCTCCAGATGCCTCTGGTTGGGATGCCTGCAAGTAATTTGTGTCTAGAAATTGCACTATGTTGAAATGCAAAGTAGTGGGTTTAAGTTTTGGTATTGAATGAAGAGTGCTTCTGTTTCTCTACTGTTACACCACCATTGCTTCTTAACTAAATATTTGATGTAGTTGCATTTTTTTTTCTAGTTTTCCTTAATGGCCTCCTTTCCAGAAGTACCTTTTGGCATTTTCCTGTTCAGTGTCTGTGCTGTTGTCATTGGCCTTATACAGGTATTGGAGCTATACGTTTACATTTTCACTCTTAAATAGATTTTCTTGGGTAGAACTAAAATAAGTTTCTTAACTGTGGGTATAAATTTCTAAATGTCTTTTTTGTTTGTACATGATTTTTCATCAAAGTTGTGCCTGTTTTAATAATATAGTACCTGTATATAAGATGAAAGCTTGCATTGCTGCTTTCCTGTGAAGGTGATTTACGCAGCTGAACCAGCTGATCTTGAAGTCCACAGAACAGCAATTCCTTTCCCACTCTTTAAAAATGCCATGGGGAAGTGGCAGTTGACTTCCGGCTGAGGTTCTTACTGAGCCATGCAGCGATGGCTGAGTGAACATGGACTTTCAGCCTCAGTCTAAGGGCACTGTTTTTCTTCTGGTGCAATGCCTTGCCACTTTCTGTTTCTTGTTGTGGAAGTTTTCATTCATCTTCATATAAGATCCATGGCCATGACAAGCTCTGCAGAGGAGGCTAAAATCTTGATATGCACTGTATTGTGAAATCTCAGAGCTTCTAAGACCAGACTTCAATGTGGGAGTGAAGAATAAAGTTGGAGGTGTTTTGGAATTTGTTGATCTATAGTTTTACAGTTTTATATGTGAAATACTGCATATGCTATTATGTAGTAGCTTCAGTAATGCTCCTCTCGTTGCAGGCTGTGATAGTAGCATATGGATTCTATCACCCACATTTACTGAATCAACAGATACAGATGTCTGAAAACCAGAATTTCTATAAATACCGTATCTTAAAGATTATCCTAAGAGGACCAGTTCTGTGCTTTTTAGCAGCTATCTTTTCTTTTTTCTTTATTCCTCTGGTAAGTTCTCCCAGTTAACTGAAAACGTTAATGCAGCAGTTTATATTGGTTGTATTTAGGACTGCATTAGAATAGTGATGTCCACGTTAAATATGCAGGATTCTGTGGTGATGCAGTCATGGCTGCAGTTCTGCATTTAAGGTGCTGATCCACAGGTATCTGTACTTTGAGTTTGGGTAGTTTTGAAAGAATATTCTGCTACAATTTTCTGACTGATATTTTTTTTTAACTTAGCATCTTGCTTATCATAAGTAGGTGAGACAATGTGGGAGGTTACGTGAAAGAAACATTGCACAAACCAAGGACAGGTGAATGTAATTGCTGCACTGACTCAGGGTATAAGAGCAAATAGTATAAGCAGACCACTTAGTCCACCTGCATCTCAAAACAAACGTTTTTGGCTAAGGCCTGCTCTTGCACAGCCTCTTTCTCTGCCATTTTGTTAAATGGCATTGAGTTCTCCTATTGATAAATAGCCTTTTTTTATCTTTCTCAGAACGCCTGCTTGGAACTGAAATCTAGTTCTTGTATTCAGAGCTTCCTTTTAGCTGCCTTTTTCTTTAGGAAAAGGTGAATTTTGAGAGATTCCATGGGAATCAGAAGTGTTTAAATAATCTCCAAATTTGGGAGGAATTGGGCTACCATTGATAAAAGGGACAGTTATGAATCCAGATGTGAAAAGGCCTAATTTTAATTGAAAATATGTTTTCCTCTTACACTCTTACCTCCCTCTTCTGCCTCACCATGTCCACTCGTGTATTTTCTTTTAATATTAATAACAGTGAAAATAGTCTCCAAATTGCTCTTGTGCTGAGACCTGTGCAAAGCCTGAGAACCGTTTACCACCCACTGAGGTGACTTTGAGACACAAGCAGTAGAATCATAGAGTATTTCAAGTTGGAAGGGACCCATAAGGATCATGCGGGATAGTTCTCCAGCTTCCAAAGAAGTTGTTCCTGCATTTCTGTTAACAGACTTATTTCCCTTCTTGTCTTAACTTGCTTCATTTCTGGTACTAAATTAGCTATCAAAAAGCAGTGTTAGGCTGTGCATGCAATATTCAGGAGGTGCACGTGCATTTCGGGTGAGCCTCTTCCACGTCATAATGTCAAGTTTTGGTTTTTTTCAATGTGATTATACCTAAAGACTGAGAGTAATAATTTCATATTAAACTTGGATGGTAATTTACATTTTGAATAACTAAATTTAAACTGTGTTTATTTTCTTCTCCATAGTCTTATTTACTTCTTGGGCTTGTAATCGTTTTTCCATATCTCACTCGATTCATTACCTGGTGTAAAACCAAGATTGTTGGTGAGTAACAGTATTCATAGGATTATGTTCAGTTAAGTTATTAGGTTGTCCACATGTATACAAACAGCCTGGAATTAAGTCATTTTATTTGTACTTCAAGTCTAGGAAGTAATTCTGTTTCAGTCTTGGAACATAGTGATTTTGGGTTTTATTGCCATGTTTCCTAACAGTTTCTCTCTCATTCTCTGGTTTCTCTTAATTTTTCACTAGTTTTGGGTGAGGCACAGCACATTCAAAGATTGTTCCTGAGTGCAAAACCTCTCTAGTTTGCCCTGAGTGTGGCCATGCATGCTCCCACATACAAGTACATGAATGATGCCTACGGGCCATATTTCCATTTTCCCTCCTAAAAAGGGAGCATGGAGATTGAAGGATATAGGACGCAAGCTCTTCCCAACACTACTGTATGGTCCCACATTATCAAACTGGCAAGCAGAGCACCTACAAATCAAACTTTTTCAGAGTAATGAGCTGTTTAGGGTGTTACATATCATTAATCTTAACTGCTGTGGTTTAAAGCAGTGCCTTCACAAATGGCTGAAATCGGCCTAAATCTGTACCTCCTTCCCTCACACTGCTTGCTTATCTTTCTGTCCTCCTTGTGTCAGCACCATCAATGACACAACCACACCAACAGCCAGAGCTGCTCTTAAATTCTGCTGAGAAGGAGGTGGCAAGTGCCAAAAGAAAGGAGAGAGTGGTATCGTGCAGCCTACTCTGCCAAAAGGTGAAGTGTCCTTTGAGTGCAATATAAACTGGCCACAAAAACACTCAATAGGTCAAGGGTAGATGAGGTGCTCAGGAGCATGGTTTAGTGGTTGGCTTGGCAGTGTCTGGTTAATGGTTGAGCTCAATGATCTTAAAGGTCTTTTCCAACCAAAGTAATTCTATGATTCTGTGTCTTTGGAATCTTCATTTCTGAGGTGATTCAGAAGAATAACACCTTTGTGCTGCTGCTGCTGCTGTTCAGCTTAGTGCTCGTCCTTCTGTGTACACTGTAAATGGGAGCATACCTTTGAGAACCCCATGTGGCAGCAGTCATAGCCATGGAGGCAGAAATGCTGTGAAACAGCTAAAGCCAGTCTCAGACCTAGAGAATAAACACAAGTATGGCCTGTGCCTGCCGCAGGGGAGGCACTGTGGTTTGCAGTCAGGTCGTGTCTGTGTGCCTCTCGCCCCATCAGAGGGCTGATGTAGGTGATGGCTCTGCTGACTGAGTTGTGATTACACTTGCTTTTAATTCAGTTCCTATTCTTATTTCTCTGAGAGATGAAAGCTGTTTCTTCATCCAGTCTGCGCTTCCGAACTGGTGCAGCTGAGCTAGACGGGCAGTTAAGAGCACGGTCTGTAGGGAGGCGTTTGATTTCCGCTAAAAGCTCCAGAGCTCCACCTCTTGACCAGAGACTGGAGTTACTTTAAAGCAGGCCATTTGATGTCCCAGGGCAGCTCCTATGTGCCACTTAGTTTTTTCTCCCAAGCAGTGTAAGTTTTCCACCCTGTATTAGAGGACCTACGGCTATTAGGACTTCCTGAGGCACTGCACCTGATTTGTTTAGCTCAGGTGTTTTGTTCAACTACAGCTTTGAGTCATTTTTCATTTGGTGGAAATGGTCTGCCAGACGATTTAAAGGACAGACCTTTTTTGTCCCTCAAGCATTTGCTGTCCTGAAAGCAACATGAACTTCAGGGAGAGGCACAGCTGATGAAAAAAGTGGAGTGACTAACCTGTGTGGATGAACAGCACACTTCTTTCTCAGAAAGATTTTTGGCATGTGGGGAGAAAGAGAAAAGGAGGCCACAGCAGCTTGTTTACCTTGGTTTATATTACCTGTTTTTTTTTTCTTTCATTAGTAAACCTCTGCATTTGTTTTCAGGTCAGAGAGATGAAGAAGAGGAAGACCGTAGCTTGGAAACCTTCAATTTTTACCTCAGTGAGCCTTTGAGTAAGGAACGTGTAGAAGCATTCAGTGATGGAGTCTATGCCATTGTAGCAACCCTACTTATTTTGGATATATGGTAAGGCTTTGTGTTGCCCCTTACACTTTGTGTTTTTAAATATAATACTAACTTTTGCCCATACGTAATATATGAAGAAATAAAATTAACCAAGCACTGACTTCTAAAATGTGAAGTGGTTAATTGATGATTTTCTGGAAAGATACAGAACACAGAAGATATTTCTAATGGCCACATTCCTGCAGTAGTTTAAGCCAGCCTATTTAGACACAGGAATAGAGTTGTTAAGGTTGGAAAAGACCTCTGTGAACATCAAGTCCAACAGTGAACCCAACACTACCGTGGCCACTAAACCATGTCCTGAAGTGCCATGTCTGCCTGGTTTTTTGAACGCCTACAGGGATGGTGACTCCACCACTCCCTGGGCAGGCTGTTCCAATGCCTCACCACTCTTTGGGTAAGGAAATTCTTCCTAACACACAATCTAAACCTCCCCTGGTACAACTTAAGCCCATTTCTTCTCATCCTATTGCTAATTACTTGGGAGAAGAGACCAAAACCCACCTCACCACAACCCTCCTTTCAGGCAGTTGTGGAGAGCAGTAAGGTCTCCCCTCTGCCTCCTCTTCTCCAGACTAAACAATGTATACCGGGGTGCGAAGTCTTAAAAAAAAAAAAGCTTCCTTTTTGCTTAGTCATATTTTCAGATAGAAGGCATTTTTCAAGAAAAGCTGTTTAGTCACTATGGTAGCTTTATTCCATTAACCTAGAGGAATGCCAACTTTACTTTTGGATTTCCTTTCAGATCTAATTTATTTGCAGAACTGTTATCTGAAATGCAGTTTTTAAGTTACAAATTGGAGAACTGTGGCGTGGATGCCTGTTTTTCCCTGCTTGCTCAGAGTTGTTATAACAGTAATATGCAAAGTAAAGTAAGTTTTCTCTCTACAGTGAGGACAACGTCCCTGATCCGAGAGAAGTTGAGGAGAAGTTCCATGGCAGCCTTCTTGAAGCTTTAAGTGAATACGGGCCAAACTACCTTGCCTACTTTGGCTCATTTGTAACAATTGGTCTCCTGTGGTTTGTCCATCATTCGCTTTTCCTTTATGTATCAAAAGCTACACGA
This sequence comes from Merops nubicus, assembly GCF_000691845.1. Classification (NCBI taxonomy): domain Eukaryota; kingdom Metazoa; phylum Chordata; class Aves; order Coraciiformes; family Meropidae; genus Merops; species Merops nubicus. The sequence goes on from NW_008611130.1 coordinate 10,375, forward strand.
TTAATGGGACTGCTTAACATACTTTCATTGGCTTTCATTGGTGGGCTTCCACTCGCTTACCAGCTAACCAGTGAATTTGCAGAGAAGTCTCACAATGAAATAGAAGCCATTCAGATCAGCTGTGTTATCACTTTCTTTGCCAGCATATTTCAGTTTGCAATATGGACTACAGCCCTCCTCCATGAAAGGGAAACTTTGCATCCTTTTGCTAGATATGGTGGCAAGGAGCATGCCTTCATGTTTGCCAAGCTGGCTCTCTACCCTTGTGTGAGCCTTGGGGCCTTCTTTCTGACATGCTTGTTGAGTGAATTTAGCACAGCTATTTTCCATCTTATGCAGATCGTAATCCCGTTTGCTTTTCTTGCCCTGCGCATTTTTGTGAGAATTTCTTTAACTGTCATAAAGTCTGTGATGTCTCTCTCCAGACAGAAGGTGGTGTTGTTAGAAGAAGAGGAGGCATGCTTGTCCCCTTCTGACACGCTGTCATGAATTCCTGCGCAGCCCCTGTGAAATTGTGACATTGACTTCAGTTTATCTCACTTCACCTTTATGCGCGGGTTATATGGATCTAAACCAAAGCCTGTGTTGGCCATGACTGGGGCGCATTTAAGTTTTACCTGGTCGTGCTGGAGACCTTTTCTCCAAAACTTGTAACTGAAAACATTGCATAAACTGGGGATACAAAGAAAAGCATGTTCTTCCTTTAGTTAACCTTTTGGAAAAAAAGTGCTGCTTGACATGTAACTGCAGTGGTGACTGAGTAAGAACTGCACAAACAGATGTTTGCACAAACAAAATGTCCTTTTTTTCTGACACGTGACAGTCATTACATATGGCAGTCATTACAACAGCCAAACGCAGTTAGAGAAGATGATTGTGCTGCTGTAAAATGAGGAGTGAGGCTTGGAAGACATGGAGACCTCTGCATTTCTGCGTGGTACATCATGGTTTGCACATACAGGTTGCTGGTCTGACTTGTTTGGTTGTTTGGTTTTTTTTATGACTACAAGTGTCTATGTCTCTTCTGCATAAGTCAGACATTTTGAAAACTACTTGTGTTTGAGTGGCTCTGAGCATGAACCACTCCGGGGATTTGCTGTAGGTGGGAATTGCAATTGTGATCCATGTGCCGTCTTTCAGGCTACCTGAAAAAAAACTTATTCAGGCATATCTGTTCCTTTAAAAAAGGGTGTAATTACCAGATGAAGTTTCCTATGACTATGTATGCAAGGTTTGAACTAGCTTTTGGTATTTCCCAGGGAAGAGATTCAAACAGCTTGTGGGACTACATCTGAATTTGTTTTCAGTTCTGAAGCAGCTGCTCATCTGAAATGAAAGGTTTGGATTTCTCAGGCTTTTTGTGTCTGTTAGCGTGCCTATTGAAAGGAGCATCCTTCTGTTATTCTGAAAGAACGATGCCATGTTCAGAGAGAGGATGACGCTTCCCTGCCACAAATAAGAGTTCCCCATCAGGCAAGGGAGTTTTTCCCTGAGTAGAAGCTAAATATTCATAGCAAAAGTTACCCTGCAGGGAGGTATACAGAAGGAGTGGTCAAAATCATCTATCCTCTGGCTGTCCTAGAAGCCTTCATATTTCTTTTTGGCAGAGCCTTTAATTTGTCTCTTGAACTGTCTTAGTGCCTGACAGCTTTAATGCCATATTTAAAGGCATTACTGTTGTTCCTCTAGAAGGAAAAAAATACTGTGGCAAAACATCCCTGGAGCAATTGTTAGTGAAAACAAACTCAGATGTCTTGTTTCAGTTGAGATCAGTCCTGAAAGCACTTGTGTTTTTCATCTGAAGCACTTTGGTCCTAACATGTAAATGTTAGTGTTACGTACTTTGTGTGAGAGAATATGTTCAGATATTCAAGGGGGATTATACCTGTTTGAGGTTAAGTGATTTGCAGTAGGATTCTGCATTGTGTTGTGTATCACAAGGTTTTTCTGATACCTAAAGAAGGATTTTTGGTTCTATATTGTTGTTTCTAACGTGCAGCAGGCACATAATAAGCAGTGAATATGTGTATTTGTAATGTATTTCAATCAGTGAAAATAAAAAGCTTCTAACCCTTTACTTCTGCTCTGCAGGTGAAATTTAAATCTGATGTCTATCATTAAGATGATGTTGAACTTTTTTTTTTCCCTTTTCCCCTTGTAAATCATCAGGGTCCCTTCCAACCTCAAGCATTCTGTGATTTTGTGTGAAACGCCCAAATGAAAGAAATGTTGATTCTGCTTCTATTGGTACTTGAACACGAGACCTGGAATTGAATCTGACCGAGGAGTTTCATTGCAGTGTTCACCGGGGTGCTTTGAAGAGCAGTGAATTGCATCATACAGATACTACAAGGAACTGTAGTTCTGCAGAAAGAACAGTGTTTCTTAGCTTGTGGTCAAGGTACAATTATTTAACTCAAATTTAAGTAATATCTCAGAACCTAGACTCAAAGACTAAGTTGACCTGATGTCTTGTGTAAACAGGGTAGGTTTAGGATCATTCTGATAGCTTGGGTAAGTTATGGAGGAACAAACTGCATTTCACAACAAGGTGTAAATTTGAATTGTGTGGTTCTCAGGTAGAAAGAACATTCTCAAATCTGACTGCAACTAGTTGTTATTTACAGAATTACTAATGACCACAGGTTTTTGTCTCTAGAAAAATTAAAGTGAAACACTTACAATGATTATAGTAATCCCAGAACCACAGAATGGATGAGGTTGGAAGGGACCTCTGCAGACAGTGTAGTCTAACCCTGCTGTTTAAAATGAGCTTGTCTAGAGCTGGTTGCTAAGGAGATGTCAGACTGAGCATCTGCACAGATGGATACACCACAACCACTCAACAGGTCAACCTGTTTGGATGTCCCTTAGAGTTCATCAAAGGTAATGAAGAGCAGCAGTGATTTCTCCTCTGAGCTTTAGTGCTGTTCAAACATCCAGCATAGTGATGTCATTCAATTATTTGCTCAAAGTAATTAAAAAATCCATTTCTTTAAAAGTAATTGGTATTTGGCAACCACGTTCATGTGGTTGGGAAAGCCCAGTCAGCATTGTTTGTGAGCCTGGGTCATCAGAAGGTGTTTCAGGCTGGTGGTGCACAGAAAAGGAGAGCTAGATGGCCCATTGAAGTCAGCTGGATTTCAAAATCCTCAGCGATGCAGTAATTCAGGACCACTACAGTTTGCACCTTTTTTCTTTGTAGTAGTAAGCTGAAAAACGATTCTGGATTATGTATGATCTAGTTTGAATTGCTTTTAAAACTGGTATATTAGCATCTGGAGAAATGCCAGATGGTACTGGCTCTGTAAGAGCTAGTCTCCAAATTGGTGTGCATTGTCTTTTGCACATCAGTTCCAAGACTCCTGGATACGCTACTGCTGCTTTGTTTGGAGGTTTATAACATTTAATTAAAATCATGCCACTGATAAGTATTTAAGGATTTTAAAACTCTTCTGGACGTGCAACAGAGAGAATTGGCTAGAATAGGCGATCGTTGTGCCACTACTAAGTTCAGTGATGTGTTACTGACTTGGCATTGTGCTCCATGGTGAATTGTTGTGGCGCTGAGGGTCGACACTGCTGTGTGGAACCTCCACGCAGCAGTGGCCTCACGTTCGTCATGCTCCACAGATCTCTCAAGTGTTCTTGCAAGAAAAAAGTTTAAAAAGTAAAAAATACAAGTTAAAGAAAAAGGGAAAAAGAAAATTTAAAAATAAAAATTATTTAAGCGAGGTCCAGATTCGTCGGTGGCGCAGGAGCTGGCACGGCGGGCACGATCGTCGCCCCGCTCCTCC
>NW_008611131.1:0-16744 GCF_000691845.1 Merops nubicus
TATATATATATAAATATACACAGTGTCTATATATACTATAAAATGTGCCATCATAGGACCAGCATTTCCTGAGTGAAGCATAACGTTGCAGATGGACTATACAGAAGAACTGGAGGAGGCTGGAGCAGATGGCTCCCAGTCAGTGCACCTGGGTTTCATCCCCTCCCCTGCCACCAGTTCAGTAAGGAAGCCAGCAGAAAGTCACCTTTTTTGTGCCTCACTTTCTCAATCTGTAGAGTGGACAGGACTGGCTAAATTACTCCTTGTTTTTCTCAAACATGTAGAGATTTGCCACTTTACAGCCATTTCACAAGCTGTTTTAGCAAATGGTCTGCTCTCTGAAATTGCTTAGAAAGCCATTTTCAACAAGAAGTAGGAGCTTTAGGATTTTTATCAGCTGATCTGTTGATCCATGTAGCCCATTTTGGGAGCAATGTTGGTTATACTGCTAATGTGTGGGGGCTAGATGAATGCCTTTGCTGTTTATGTGAATGTCTTTAATTGTTCAGCAGATTTTAAAGATAACTAACCATATTGTTATTTTTAAAAAAAAAAGAGTACTGAGAGAGCTTCATCATGTGTTTCTTCCCTTCCTTATAGGAAGACTTCCCTTGAATATGTATGCAAAGACAAGTAGGACCAGTTACATTAGGAAGAGGAGAAAATCTTCAATAGGAGAGAGGATCCTGCACCTGGCATTACTCTGTCTGAAGTTGAGACTTGCATCACAACAGTGAGAGCTTGTGCAGGAAGGAATTTTAAAGCTTTCTGTGCTCTCACACTGCATCTGTATACGGAATAAATAAATATTATTACTAGGGTGTTGCAAGGACAGTGGTTACTGGATAAAGATTCTAATATGATATCCTGGGTCCTACAGAAACTAGCACTGAGGAGCACCTCTTACAGTTTGGATAGATGATGATATGCTACACTCAGGATGTGAAAGCCCTGTGAGTGGCTTTGGTCTTCTCACATCTTCCTTTCCTCTCCAGCATCTTGGATACCAAGACAAAAATAGCAATGATTGTTCTAACATGTCAAGGAAACACCCTCTTGAACATTTACTCTAAATTGCTTTAACTTATTCTTTTTATCCTCTGATGATTTTTCTAACAAAAGCTTGCTTCGTTAACATCTGTTAACGAAAGAGTTTTGAGCATTAATGAAAATGGTCAGTGGCTGACCCCCTGATGAAACACATGCACAAAAGCTTCTCCATAGTTAGTCATCACCGTAACCTGGCGCAGGGTTATTACCTACCCCATGAGACATGCTGACATTCCACTAACTACTCATAGGGTAGGAGATCCCAGGATTAAATGTGAATGGGTAATGTCCAGAGCATTAATATTAACTATCACAATCATCTTCAGAGCCTCAGCCTATTCTTCTCTGGTTAAGAATTGTCTAAAGTATCATAATGCTGAAAGGACAGTGAGACACCAGATATATGAACTTGCTTCCTCAAACGGACGTTGACACTGGCTGGAGTCAGAAATACTCCAAGGAGCTGCAGCAACAGCTTTTTGTTCCTTCAGTGAAGGCTTCATGAAAATCTTCCCATAACAACTAAACATGATGTAAATTGAAAGATATTACTATAGCAGCAGATACTACTGGGTTTATGACTCTGAATATCAAAAACTCTCAAACCATTTCAACTACCAATTACATATATATATATGACAGAAAAATATTACCAGCTTTTAAATTCCATTAAGTGTTCACTGTATTTCTCAGTTTTCACACAAGAATCACAATGAGCTAGATGAATGTTTATGCATCCTATTTCATGCAAAAACACTCATATATTATTCCTAACCCACAAACGAAGAAATGAAAGACTGGGGGAATATAGTGATTTACCTAGATGTGTATCAAATGGCATCAGTATGTGGAGTTAGATGCTGATCAGCTCATGAAGGACAGGAGTAGAAAAGTTAAGTCAAGCCATGGCTCATGTCTCAGGATTCTGATGTACATACCACAGACCCCAAAAGATTCATGTCCACTTCATACTCAAAAGATGTGTCCTATGCCCTAAAAATTCTACCTATGAATAAATCCACACAGAAAACCAACAGAAACCTGAGCAAAAAGAGAATATCCTAGAATCACCTAGCACACTGTCAGCCCACGTAACCATGCTGCTTGAAGGAAAGCAAAACTCCAGAGGGTCAAATACCTGGTGTGTGGGTTGCAGCCAGTCTCTTGAGTCACAACTTAATTACATGATAAGAGATCAACACTGTACATGTGGAAGGCGAATGCAGCCCAGTAGTGTCCTGTTTTCCAATACACAGCTCTACAGAAAAAGAAACAAATCCCTGGAGAATTTACAGAGAACTGGAAAGAGAGCGAGGTAACTCAAGTCATGCACACACATGCGTATTATTAGAACTGAGGGGAAAGCTGCAAATAAGTCTGTGAATATTCTGTTTCACTGGATTCAAGTTGCTTTCCAACCTGATTCTTCAAGCGAGTTCCTACACTGCAACCTCTGAGCAAACAGCAGAGCAAAACCCTACGTTTCACTTAAATATCTGGTATGTTGCTTGATCAAGACATGGGAAAGGAACAGGTTTTGAGATTGTTGCACTGAGGTGAATTTTGCCTAGACATAATGTACTTTAAAGTTGTTTGAAAGTGTGAAAAAGTAAAGCTTGAATTCACATACATTTTTAGTAACGCACCAACCCTTTCCCCAACCCATTTTTCCAATCAGGAAAAAGAAGCACATCACGTGACTGGGATACCCATTACAAAGAGCTTAAATTTTAAATGCTGGAAATCCACAATGAACTGCTGGCAACTGATCTACTGAGAAAGAATGAATCAGGAAATCAGTTCAAATAACGAATACATTGAGAACATCATAATAAAGTCAATTATGATTCATACACCAAAAACAGACACCATTCATTCACCATCATCCGGTAAATAAATCACTGAATTCCTCCTTATCTGAATGTTTTCTCTAACAAAGCCGGATCTTACAATAGCTTTCTAATTTAGTATTTTCTGACAGTAAGGAAGAGGAAAAACCTACGTGAAACATGCAAAGAATCAGTCTTTCTAAGGCCCATATTCAGCAGTGCCTCTTGGCCATCCTACTGACAGAAATCCATCCACAATATAATGTGGTTATGGACACGTCCCACTCAGCAGCCCAGCAATCTATGCAGGACAGCCCTAGAACCAACAGAGGAGTCAAACCTTGGCCAAATACATAGTTTCACCTGAGGTGGAATCCTGGCCACAGAGAGAGAAGTTTTACATTTAGCTTCAACAAACCCAAGTTCTAGTTTGTCTTGTTGGCAATCAAGGAACAGGAGGCAAAAGCACATTTTCCCTGTAGGTGCTCCTTTGTGTTCTTCAACCACTTTCATCCACTCCCGTGTGTTTCAAAATCTTTAGCCAGACAGCTAGTTTGCATATGTTTTTGAGATACTAATTAAACACGTACAAACAAAGAAAAACCTTGAAGCAAAAGAGAAAACACAAAGAAATTAAGGAACAAGTCTTCAGAAGTCTCGGGTAAGCCAGTCAATTGGGTTTTCCCCACAGATTCCCCTGCTGCCTTGACTTCCCCAATCCACACACTCCGCTAATTCCAACAGTGAATCTATATATTCACAATCAAGTGAAATAACTTAGAGACATTAACCACAAACCTACATGGGCATAACTGCACACAAGCACATGCTTGTTTTACAGAGGGAATCCACCTTTAGAAGTGTGTACAACACAATCCGTTAATTTTCTGGTTGCTTGAATTATTCTGTCCATGACAATGCTGTAGTTACAAGAAGAAGAAAAAAAAAATAAAACCAAACCCAAACAACACACCGACAAAACAAACAAACACACCACCACAAAAACTCAAAAGAAACAAAGCCAAAAAAAAAAGATGAAAAAATCCCTAAGACCTAAAACCCAACACATAACATTTAAGCATTGCATCAGTAAAATAAATCTGGGAATTCTATATGACTTCCAGCACAGACATAACAGTAACAGAAAAGTCTGGAAAAAACAGATACTTTCAGTCAAAATTTGAAATTGTAGCAGTGAAATTGGAATTCTAGCTGGTCAGTTCAGGTGTATTCCTTCTCCAGCTCCACATTTCAGTGTGATAAATATGTCATGCTTGCTCTAATATCGTCTTTCTCCACCAAGAAAGCTATTCAGATCTCTAACTGCACCCTCCAAATAATAATACAACTATGAAAATTTTTTTTGTATTTTGCCACAAAAGCACAAAGTTTCCTCAGGTGCACCCAGGGAACAGATTACTTGGGGTTCAAATAATATCTGACAAGTAATAATTTAGCTCTTGAGAAAACAGCAAGACGTGATCACTTTCTGCTCCCATTTTTTATGTTTGTTTCCTAGCAGAGATTTTTTTATTTCACAATGAAATGGAGATAAGAAGTTCACCTCAACAAGATAGAGAGTAAGATGGGTGCAATTAACTCTGTGGGGTAATTTGTTTTCTACAAGACCCATGACTTCAATAACATAACATCTAAAGTGCTTGAGGTATCAAAAAACTGGAAACAAAACCAATAAGATGAAATGTCAGTAGATGGATTAACATCATCACGAATGTGCCAGATTCTCAAGGCTATATTAAGCAACATTTTTTTTTCAAAGCAAATTCTATGATAATTTTAGTAACTTCACTGTGGAACTTGATTTCCTTTTTAACATTAATTTTGCATTTTTCTGCTGTTCCTTATTACTCCTCCTGCAGGTAAAGAGGCTGTTCCTGAACCACTGTCAGTGCTCCAGTGTCTTGGCTGAGCTATGGACTCCTCACCTCAAAGGCTTAGGTGCAAAGTTCTCTGTAGTTACAACTGACCATAATGTCACATAATCATCATTCCAACACGATGCTCTCTTTAATTTTATTATTTTTTTTTAATTTGCACATTTTTTCCCACCAAAAAAGTGTGGTTCCCTTCCGGGTGATTTGCTGTGCTTGTCAGCCATCACCTATGTGCTAGCTGTCCAAGGGTCTGAACACAGCACACCCTCAGGGGGTGACTATATATAAAATATGTGAGACTCAATAGACAGCTGATTTAATATGACCTTATCAGCTTATGGCACAGTGTCTCCTACCATTTTTCTCTGACAAAACTGAGGTGCTTTTGGCAGAAGGCAATAGATACACACCATATCATATTTAGCTCCATTCCCAGAAATTTAACAAGACTGATGCAGCCTTTCCTGTCATTTTTCCTCTTAAACTGGGATTTTCAAGAACATTGAAAAAAATGACATGTCACTGCCTAAATGTTGAGCTTTACTGTCCAGAAAACAAAGGCTCTATGGGGCTGTTCAGTTGTTTACTTAATAACTCTTATTTGTTGGGGGATAAAGGGTTTTGGGGGGTGGGGTGCTATTTTCCAGTGACCCTTGATAAGACCAACACAAGGCAGTAGAAAGAGCTGAAATTCCTGTGCATGGGAGGACTCAGCCAATTGAACTGATGATGGAAAGTGCAGTCACGTATAGCATAAATGCACAAGGGAAACAACCTGTAAAGCTGATGAGATGGGATATCTGGCCAGTTGCTGTCACTTTGCAAACACAGAATTTCCAGACATAGCAGCGGAGTAGATACATAACCTGTTACCTCTCACGTCTCAGCTTTATCTCTTCTAAGGCAGAAGGAAGTTGGAAATGTAACCCTGACACAGCTGTCCTCCTTCCTGGCACCAGCCCAGCCATTGGTGGCCCTCACACTTCTCACCCCCTGCACTTTCCCAGTGTGGACACGCTCAGAACAGCCTTTGCAGTAAGCACAAGACAGATCAGTAAGTGAATCTAAATGTGGGCCCTTGCTCCCTGTGGCCTTCTTCACTACTGCAGTCTGGATTTTCAGTTAAATTAAAACAATCAGCTCCCTTTAGAAATCACTTTTGATTCTGTGTAAGTTTGTTCTAATTAGCACCGAATAATGAAAGCATAACAGCAGCACCTATTCTACCAGCATTTTTAACAAGCTGTTGGAGAAGGAACAGTGTGAATAACTGCTGAGTTTAACATGCTACTTTGCCTTTTTTTTTTTATTGGGTTGGTTTTTAATAATTCTGGGTGACCAAAGTAACTAGTTTTGAGGTCAACACAAATTCTTATGTTCCTTGACACAAAGAGTTCAATCTCAATAAAAAATGAGCCAATGAAGAAATGTCCTCAAATGACTCAGGGATGTGTCATCTGACACATTTGTTGCTCAGGGTCCCTGCCAAAGCTCTTCAATATATAATTATCCCAGCCATGCAACAGCCCTTATTTCTAATGCATCTAAATTCTTCAGATTCCTCCAGGAAAATTTTAATGGAAATCTTTTAAAAATGTTGTGTTATTGTATGTTGGAGGTGGTGTTCCTTTAGTGCAGATCCGATGATAAAAACGGCAACTTACTTTCAGCACTGATGAAAAGTACCTGTCCAAGAACCTTGTGGATGTGTGATCTCATCTTGCTGTGTTCCTGCAAGACCTAAAAGCCTCAATAGACTCCAAACAGGGGCAGATAGTGGTCCAAGGGGTGAAAGAGGCAATGCATTTACAATTATTTTTTCACATTATCTATTTAAGAGATGTAGTATGGAGATGGGGGGAAAAATTGATTGCTTCTTGATATAAATGACATTGATTCAGTAAGTCCCTGATCTTCAAATCATTGGAGACTGAGGAAGTATCCCTAAGTGTTTGCCCTACTTACATGAACCTTCCAGCACATCCGTGCACCCATACTGAATGAGAATGGTGAGTCAGTCTTCAGCGTGAAATGGTGCCTCACCCTCCTTCCACACAACAGTGCTCTCTTTTTCCATGCAAAGCAACAGGGTACATCCAACCTTGTTTGAACACCTTCAGACAACTCGGTAAGTACACTGCAGATGTTTCCTCAGACTGGGCCAAATCTTCAGATGTTAAGAATGGGAGTAATTCCCTTGAAGTTATAGGAGTTCTTCCAAATTCTGCCACCTGAGAATGCTGCCTACTGTTCAAACCCGATTCACCTACCCACTGCAAACATTTACATAGAAAACAGGTTTAGGGAAGGAGAGATTGACAGCATCATTCCTGATATTCTATTTGTGGGCTGGACAGCAATTTATCTTGTCTCTGATCAAACCTACCAGCTATGAACAAGGTTTCACAACTGCAGGAGGCTTTGTGTTGCAACTTGCAACAAAAAAAATGTGGCATCATACATTATGGCTTAAGTGTTCAATGCATACAGATCTGTTCTTGTAGGCTAACAGAACTTTTATTATAGGATTTTTGTTGTTGTTGTTGTTGTTGAATCGAAGAGATGTAGCTCTAGTCTTTGAAGTTTAAGACTAGCTGTAAATTCCTTGAAGTCAGCCCTATTTCCTTTTATATTAGCATGTTAACAAGCTTTGGAAGACTGACAGACCTTACAGGAAGACACAGCTGGGTGCTCCTCTAGTCTGGGCTTAATGAAAACCAGAACACGAAGGCTGAACTCTGTGGCTTGTCTGCTGTTTACAGACTCGGCAGGAAGAATCCACTGCTCCAGTGATGAAGGCATAACGTCCTCATCAAATACTGATACTTTCTGTACTACCAAGGAAAACAGTTGGGATTAATTAAGAAAGGAAATGCCACAATATTTTAAATTACTTCTGTAGTTTAAACCTTTGTACCAGATGAAGTTCAACAATAAATAAAAAAACCCCAACCCACCCTGTGAAACACTGTGAAAGATGGGCTTTTGCAAACAGGGACTGATTAAAGGGTGAAGGCCTAACCATGAATGTGATCCAGATTTGCAGCGAGACAGACATTACCTTTCAGCTCCTCCAGTGTGGGGAGCCCCAACTTGCTGTGGGATAGGTGAAAATGTGAAGGATCGGGAAGAACAAAACATCATGCCCCCAAAATTCTAAGTCAGCAACAAAGTGCAGAGAAATCCCCAAGTACATTGGGAACCAGCGTTTATCAGGATGATTGTGATTTCAAAGGATGCTCAAGGGATACCTATCCCACAGACAATGTCCTCACAGCAGAATGCCCAAAGAGAGGATTTCATACCCCATCTCCAGAGAACTGAGCCCACAGTGAAGACAGGCAGGCAAAGGCACCTTTGAGCAGCGCTTTCATCCTCTGGTCCTGGGCAGCTCAAGCACCAGCTGTGCTCTTTCACACCCTTCTGCACTGAAGCAACCCTTCAGCCCCTGCACTGGCTCAGCAGGGCCGTTAGCTGCACCTCACCCCCACCTAGACCGGGCTGCCTCTATCACACCTGCCTCACGCCCCTGTGTCCCTGTGCACTGTGCAGGGGAGTGCAACACAAGCCTTCTGGAGGGAGTTTTATAGTCACCTGTTGCAGTACTTGAGTTGGAAGCATCCTCCCCTTACTAGGAATCCCATATGCTACTCTGGGCCTTTCACTCTGCAGGAGCTGAGAAGTAGGCCTTCCCTCCCATTTATGCTGTTTCAAGCCCTGATGGTTGGAAAACAAGTTTTAGAAAGCTGAAAGGGAGATCAAGCTCTAATGGTGCATTCCAGAGCTCTCATATCTCTGGAAAACATCTAGGAATACTGTCTCAAGCCTGAATTTTAACACTGGATTTTACTATGGCATCTATTTACATACACTTCTTTGATTTAGTGAAATATATGCTCCAACACACTTGTAGTACATGTCTAATTTCCACATGTATAAAAGACAAATATGCATATAAATCAAATAACTGCAGGCACAACTGGCCAATTCTAGTCAATGACACACACAGTTTCTATGACAGCTGCATTTTTCCCACCTATCTCTATAATGCTTATGAAAGTCTATATTCAAGTGCTGGGAAAGAAAGAACATTCACAAGTTGAATAAAAACCAATTTTGCATTACTGTTTTACATTCTTTTTAACAAAATGTGGTTATGAAAGGCCAAGACAAAGCTAGTTTCTTGGAGGAGTTTTCAAGTCAGTCAGGCAGAGTTTTGCTTTTGCTGTTATTACAGCAACATCATTAAAAATCTTAAATGTTGACAGCAAAGATAACCCTTAAGTCCTGTCCATTCTCAACAACCATATGTTACATATCCAGCTTTTTGCTGAATGCCAGATTTCCATGTGCACCTGGTTATGCAACCAAAATATCCAGCTAGAAATGTAACTAATGCAAAGTCTGAACCTCATTTAAGCCATATCATTGAACATTTAAAGTGTAAGTTCTGAATCTGCTTTGATGAACACTTAAATAATTTTTCCTGCAATGAAAACAGTTCTTGTGACCCACAGCAGAAATGAAGGAGGAGCTTAGGGAGTCTGTGCAAGAACTGACTTTTGCAATTTTGTGGCTTATGGACAGTAAGATTGTATAGGAGCTTGATGGAATCCAGAGCCAGACACCTTATTCTTCCAGGTTTTCTTAAAGCTTAGTGATATTTGGTGCCTGGGGTTTTATTTGGTTTGGTTTTTTTTTTTTTTTCCTCTTTTCTCTTTTTGAAAACTGTTTACTTATAACTTTTCTATAGATGTAGTTAAGTTTCTGGACAACCATGCCAACTAGCTGAGATTTGTATTGTTACTCCTCAGCCTTCTTTCAGCAACTGCCTACTCCAGCCTGTGCACACACACTAGTGACAGGTAAAACCACAAACAGCAATGGCAAAGGTACCTTTCTTGCAAATTTCCTCTTGTTTGATTTTGATTCAGATTCTTTGCTCCAGAAATGAAAATAGTATACATGTAGTATTGCTCCTCAGGGGAGCTCCTCAGGGAAAGGCAGCCAGCCTGGTGGGTATTCCTCCCAGGCCCTACTGAGGGAAAACTGGCAACTGGCTGGCAACATACTGGGCCTAGATCTGTTGCACGCTTAATAAGACCAATGAGTTGCATTCATTAATAGGCAAAAAAACAACAAACTCAGCGTGGGACACAGATGGCAAGATACTACAGATCAAAACCGTAAGCACTTACTTGAAGCAACAAGATCAGAGTCCTTTACTGAGTGCATGAAAACTGGTGAATCCAGCAGATGCAATAATGCTTTCACTGCCGAGGGGATTTAAACTGATGATTTCAAAATGCAAATGTAAGACATGCAGAAAGTCTGCCTCCTGTTTCACTATGGACCATAAAGCCTTTGTGTAGCTGAGTTTGACTCCACTTTGCTGGACAGTGCAGGTTGTGAGTAGGTTTTTTATAAGACAGAACACGTCAGTTTAAAAAAAAAAAAAAAAAGAAAAGAAAAACACAACTTAATCATCCAGGATCAGGGCAAAAGCCAAAATTTTCAGGTTTATAAATGAAGAAAATGCTTTTTATCTGCCTTACGCACTGTTTATTCTCATGGGTCAGCTGGTGATGCTAACATCCACATTAAAGATCTGTCTGATTTTACTAATGCAGCCTGGACCCTTCATGTAACCGGTCAGTCTCTGGAAGCTCATACAGTGCTTCATTTCGGAGAGCAGTGTTCCATCTAACCTGAGTATTGCTGTGGATTTTTATTTATTCCACAGCCTTGCCTCTCAATTACAATTTTAAGTCATCATATGAGAAACAGAAACTAAATTGCAATTTCAACAAATAGGCTTAATTACTGGAACTGTCTTCCTGCTTCTGTTCTTATCCTAACACTTCATTGCAAGTCTGTGCTTCTGACTAGAAATTCATAAAATAGGAATTGGTCTATAAATAACAAAGTTTTGACGAATATGGATTGAATGTGCTCCTATCACAATCTCCATATAACCTCCATAATATCAAGCCCCTGAGTGATTTTGTTGATTATGTACATCATCCTGACAAGCAAACTCACAATTTAGCCTGAAGACATATGCAATTAATTAATTAATCCCAACAGAAATTATCTAAACTCATTCACCGGGCATTGCACAGCCAGCAGCAAGCAAGAAGAGACTATATAACCATGGAGGAGAAGAACTCTTCAAGCAGAAATAAAGCCTGCTGCAGAAAACAAAATGTAAATCTTAGAACAAAGAAAGCTTCATGTTAAAGCATGGATGCACAATGAGTCGCCCAAGGGTTGCATGAGGTCCTCCAAGACCTACTGTGATGCCCATCAAGCTTCCCTCAAGGCTTTGTGAGTTATGTCTAACCTCTGACATCGATAACCACAACAGCTCAACTTACCACAGCAACATCAGTTTGAGACATAAGCAGAAGATGCCTCAAAATACTTTGAGGTATCCCAGATGTTTGGCGTGTTTTTTTCTCTTAAATGGGCAAGAATTACATGCTCCTCTTGCACAACAAATGAATAAAAATCATAGTGCATTTCAGGAGTTGCTTGTTGAAAATCCTTAACTTGGAGGTACTTTACAAAATTATATGAACCTTTACTAAATGCACAGAAAGTGTTTGCATTACATGCACTCTCCAACCCTGCTATAATGTACCTCCAGCCACTTTGATATGAGCTGTGACTGATTACAGGTGGTTGCACAAGTCTGACATTTCTCCGGGATGCTAGGTGCTTGAGTAATCCTTTGCTTACAGTAAGTTGGCTGGGGAATAAGAAATCAATTAATGCTGAGCTAAATTATCTAAGGAAAAGTTTATTCTGAAATTCAAAACAATGTTTCTCTGATTTCATTTTTTTTAATAAAATCTCATCAAAATTCTCACTACTTTGTAAGAGGAAAAAAAAAAAGGCAAAACTCTTTGGACCATCCCAAGTTTTGGTTAAACCCATGTTTTTCTACAGAGAATTCTTCTGACAAAAACTTTCTGTCATCCAGTTTGGTTTTCTGTGTTGTCTGCCAAATCCACAGCAGGATTTTAAAATTTATTTTTATTTTCTTTCTTTCTGATGATTTTTTTTTTTCCTTAGAGAAGCTCCTATTTTTTGCTCTCTGGTGAGACTGCATGCATGACTTTGAGCCACCTCAACAACCTGGACAGCTGTGGGTTTGCAATATAGCACACCTACCCAGAGGAAGGGAAGGTAGATATTCCTAACCTGGCACAATCCAACACACATCTCTCCTTTCCCTCTGAAACCACTTACTCCACTAGCTGTTAACCTACTCATTTTCTTATTGAAGTTCCCTCCCAACAAGTTTCATCTGTAACTTTTTACTTAATGACTTGAGAACATCAAATCTATTTTTACAGAGAGATTCTAGTATTTTGTTGTCATCTGTAACAAGTTTTCTTCTGAGAACTTAACCAAGAATTTCAACTGCAAGCTCTTTATAGCAGAGACAATATTTCATCAATAGCTTCCTCAGTGTGGTGCCTATTTCCTTTCACGTGTGCAGGAGCTGTTGTGATATGATCAATATTCAAGACTTTTTCTACACAGGCTCTTTAAACATACCAAACTCCACTGCAGATTAAATACATAATTAATTCTTTTTCTTTCACTTGCAATAATGATTTTGAGAGGCTTCTCTTATGACTTTTGCATTAACTTTCTTCTTCAGGTCTTGGCCACTTTCTTGAATTGATTAAAAAAATAACTTCCTGGTTATGTGACTTGTATACTATACGGATTTAAATTTTAAGTTAATTCCTGGTGGTTAAGACTTCCTCTGCATCTCACATGGCACTTTCCCAGTTGCCTAAATTACTTTTCAAGCAGTATGTATGTAATAAGGAATAAAGGAGTGGATGATTGGACAACTGAGCCCAGCACAAGGAATAATTTGCTGAGTTTTGTTTATACTGGATGTTGAGAACCCATTGTAAAAATTAAAGGGAAGAGCTTTAACCCCCGAGCCTGCTGGGCATTTGCACATCCACACTTCCTGCTCTGTTTGCTAACCAAACACAAACCAGTTATTCATTTGCATTTTTATTTCTTCTAAATATGTTTACATTTAGGACAGAAGAATCTAAATACATGTAAGATAAAAAAATGCCTGGATGGAATACATCTGGTCACAGCATCTCCTTAGAAATACACGTGGATAGTACAATAATGCAGTCTAGAAAATCCAGATCTTGGTTTGCAGGTGTCCATCACAAACAGGCATCAATTAATATTAAGCAGACTTTCACACTGAATAGGTGAGAAATAAGCTTTGGGAACTGCAGTGTGTCTATGAGGGTCACCTGTAAATAATACCTTCTTTTAAAAGGAAGCCTGAGAGGGCTTTTACCCTTCCAGCACAGTTCTGAAAAGGCTAAGACTTTCATCTCCATTTTTGATGGGTACCTCAGAGGTACCTAATGGGTGAAAAACTGTCATGTTCTCCAAAATGGTGGCTTACCTGTGAATAAGGGCTAACAGCAGATGAAAACCAGTGAAATTCAGAGAACTGAAAATCCCCATAATTTCTTAGAGCACTTTTTTCCCTCTACTATGATTTTACCGATCTTTGCAAGATCCCAAATGCTTCAAACCTAAGGGAGATTTGACTGTTTATAGGAGAAAATAAAACCCAGTCAAAAAAAAAATTATCCTAAAAGAAAATAATCTGGTTGTGCTTCGCTGGAGCTGGCACTGTGGAGCTTCTCTGCCCAGACACAACTCACAGCTGAGAGGTGCCTGCACCCACTCCAGCAATTGCCATCAACACATCTCCTGTGGCATCTGACAACAAAGCTTCAGTACAGCCGTGTTAAGAGCACAGACATTACCACCAGCATATTTCCCTGATACAAACAGATATCTATTACTCCACAACAATTATTTAACACCAAATCCTCAATGGGCAAAGCCCCCACAACTCAAGTATCTGTATTTGTAGCTACATAAAGCAAAAAGGAAGAACAACTCCTACAAACCTGCACATGCACCACAGAAGCAACACCAAGCCAATGCCTGCACGTGTTGAAAACTGAGCAACTACCTTTTTTGCACATAGCATCACAGAAAAAAACATCATTTCTCCTATAGCCCCAAGAAAGGAAGTACTAAAAGATCATTCTGAAGTATCATAACAATTTTCACACAGCAGCTTCTGTGAAAAGGGGGTCCAGTTATTTAATCATATGAATGCAAGCAATCGTGCAATGAATCAATTATGCAATTTCCAAAGATTGAAACAAGAGGCACAATTCAGGACCAAGAAAGACTGTAATCTACCTCCCCAATCCAGTAGCTGGAGGCTTCAAAAAGAAAGTACAGCTGAGAAGAAAGAAAAACACAGTGGAACAAATTATCCACCTAAATGATGTAAAGGGACTGGAATCTGGCCACAATTGCTACATTTAGATTTCTTACAATATACAGGAAAGTGTAAAATCTGGTGTGACATGTTTGGTAAACTAAAGGCATTAAGACTCCCTTCCCACCCTCAAAATATAGATGTCTTTACAGAGATTGTATAAGTCAGACTGGGCAAAGGAAGAGAGTCAGAGGTCTGCTATTCCTACTCTACATGTCTCTAATTAATTTAAGACCATAACCAATTTAGGAAAGCCACAGATAGCTACACTGGGCCATTAGGCCACCCCTGAATTTTAAGATATTCACTTTATCTGTTGTAATCTGGTTTCAATTCAATCCTCTGTGTTTGAACAGAATGCTTCTTTTAGAATGACATTCTCCCGACAAAGATGAGAAACCATTATTTAACATTTCACTTAGTAATTTTTTTAATTTTTTTTTTTTTTCTCAAGGCTAAACATCCCGTTACTCCATGCTTTACTCCTAAGGTGAACTTAACTGGCTTCATGTCCAGTCTTTGCTTCTTCCTACATCATTTTTCACTCTATTAGAAACATATTATTTCATACCTTTCCCCAGAAGCACTTCTACATGGTAACCAGGTCACCCCACTTTTTGAAAAAATTTAACTGACTGAGCCCTTTAGTTTACACAGTAAGGAACATCCTTCACAAATACAGTAGTACTTGTGAGATTTTTGCTCCTCTCAAAAAAAAATAAATTAAAAAACCTCATTTGTCTTTGCTCTCTTCTCTCCATACTGTGACACCATGAAAACCCCTTCTTTGCAGGCAACAAAGTTCACATAAAAAGCAGACATGATTTTAATATGGATTCTGCTGGTGGGGGTGGAAGCATTTCAGCAGCTATTTTGCACATCATTAGTGCTACATTCCAGTACAACTGAAATGATTGTCACACGGTGCTAATTCTTCAATTTAAATTTTCAATCATGGTTTTTCAGAACAGAGACAAAATAGCCAGGACAAATGATGAGCAGTATTGCATGCAGGTCAAGAGAGCAAGGAGCATAGGCAGTGCTTTGTGCAAATCCTCCACAAGTCCTTATCGTCCCACCTTCCTGTCTGCTCCCTTCTCAAGCAGGTTTCCATATTCCCAGCACAAAGTCAGAATTTCTGTCTCATGTTTCGCTCCTTTCACCTTTCCCAACAATTCTTTTGCCCTTTCTTGGAGGCTATTTGCCTACATGTCAGTCATGTTCAATTCAAAAACTGTGTTCAAATACAAAGAAGGGAAAGATGTGTTAATCAATTAGGATAATAACTGGGCAGAGTCAAAGAATCACTTGTGTGTAAATTTTTTTTTTTTTTCTAAATTTAAAAGGCAGTGGTCAGGGCCAAGGAGAACCGTTCCTCTTAATGGGATGCATGCAAGCACTGAATGGGTCTTTCCTGTGCCTTTATTTTACTAAACTTGTCACACCAGATTTTACACTTCCTTCTGAATTATGAGTAAAAAGAACCCTTTGTTTGTCATTTTTCCACTTTGATGGATATCAAAGAGTGCAGCCAAGTTACCATCTCACAACAGTCTCAGATCCTGGACATGTGGAAATGCCCCTAACACGTAGCTCAGGGCACCTAGATCTCCCAAGCCTATGGGTAACCCACCTTCCTCAGCTCTGTGCTGCTCATTCCTTTTTCACTGCCATTGCTAAATCATTCACCAATGCCTGGGGGAAGTGAAAAGATTAGCAATAAATGCAGGTCACTCACAGATCTCAGCGAACAGAAGACACCTGGTATTGGCTCCCTACTCTCTGTGCTGTATTTCAGAGCTATGCAAGCATACATGCTTTTTCTTTTCCACAAACCACCTGTTACCTGTCAGCACTGCCTGTAACGTACAGAGCCTTTATTTGTATTGCTTCACCCCTCTGGCATGTGCCTTCCTCTTCAGGAGCACTTTATATCGTCACCGGTAATTGTGTGTTTGCGACGGCAGTGTGAGGAACATTGGTCATCAGCAGCATACTTCTTTTCCTACCTCAAGGCATGGAAAGCTGGTGGGTGGCTTAGACAGCCAGGGAAGGAAATAATGCTGTGAGCGTTGCTTGGTCTAAGTTCCTGTCCTGAAGGCTTGTTCTATTATTCACAAAGAAGCAGCAAATAAATCAGGAAAATAGAGCAATAACCTCCCACCTCAATCAGACAAATGGAGAGACTCATTTTTCCCTTTGGGATAATTAGCATCCCCAGTTTTATGACTGAAGGGGGACAGGTATGAGCTCAATGCCCTAAACAGTAACAGAATTGAAATGAAATGACCATCACAGCAAATTTGGCATGATGAGAGAGGACTGCAAGAGCAGGGACAGAAAAAACAAGATGGCTTTAACACCAAGGTTTTTGACACTGACCCAAGACCTGCACAAGGCTTTTCGCTACAAAGATGCAGAGCACAAAGGTTATCCGTGCGCTGCAGAGCAGAGCTGCCCTCGGAGCCTCTGCCAGGGCGGTGCTTGCTCATGCAAAGGGCCCTCATGTGTATGTATGACCCACCCGCACGCACACACACGCAGTTCTAGGTGCGGAGCGGCCCAGAGCAGCGGGTGACCTGCCCGGGCAAGGCTGCGGCGGAGCGGGC
>NW_008611132.1:0-21337 GCF_000691845.1 Merops nubicus
CAGCTTTTCGTCACCTTTTCCTTTACATAAAAACCACCAATAAAGAAACAAACAAAAGAGTAGTTTTTCACTGATGGACTTTCTTCTGCAGAAAAAGGAGGCTGGCTTTTTTCCTGCCCTGCCTGCATGTAATTGCGTGTTTTTGTTTCCCTTCTCGGCTCAATCTCTTTGCTTCACTGCTCCACAGCCATTATGAACTCTTTCAGCTATTTATATGGTTCAAATGTACCTACACTGCCTAAAAAACCCTTGAGGCAGAGTTTTAGGAAATTGCTCAGAAGTTTCAGAAACTGAGTCACTGGGCATGGGTTGAACTTTGTTTTTCTCTTCCAGCTGCCTGCTGCATGTTTGTCAGACATCGATTGAACTGAAAAAGGGTCTTGGAGTTCAAACGCCTTCCCTGCCGCAGCGAGGTGGAGCATGGCACAGGATGCAGCTTATCACAGAGAACAGCTGTGTGTATCAGGGGTCTCTGCTTCCCTCTCACATGCTGCTTGCTCGGCTCCCTGCCTCTCCTGCGCACTCCGGGTGGAGGGAGGATGGGGAAGGATATGGTTTTAAGACCCATTAACAGCTCTTCAGCCAGTTAAAGTCTGTGTCACAGGGCATATCCTGCTGATTCAGCAGCAGAGGGCAGTTCCTATCTCAGGAGGAAGGAGAATAAAAGAGAAATAAATCTTTCCTTTAGGAGACATGAGTTGCAGCTTTCAACCCTGTTTCGGTGAAATGTGGACCTTTATTACAGAACTCTACTGTTTCACTCATATAGCTAAAGCAGTGTAAAGCATCAACAGAACTGTACAGATATAAATGTAGTCACCAACATTTACCAACTGCTGAACTGTAACTTCAGCTGGAACAGCTACTGTGGTCTGTAAGACCTGTGTGCACACCAGGCTTTGGTCATTGTGGTACGAAAGGTTGGAGGTGGAGGGATTATAGAGACAATCAGATTAAAAAGGAAAAAAAAAAAATTACTTTCAGAAGGGAGGAAAGGGAATTTTCAAAGACAGTTTCAGAAGATTTAAAATATATCCACAATTGTTTAATTATTCCTTCCCCCCCCCCAAATCCTCTTTCTAAATCTGTTATCAAAAACATTATCCAGGGGCTATTAAAACACCAGCACCATATCCAGTAATCATTTGATAATAACAATACAAAGTACATAGCAATAAAAGGCACAATGTTCTCCATGAACATCCCCTTATTACAAGAGCTGACAGCATTAATGATTTTTTTTCTTCTCTTCTCTGGGGGAATAAGGGATGATTTTCACATAAGGAATGTTTCTGTTTAAAGTCTGGCCCAGGAGCTTGATGGCCTCTGTTTGACTGTCCTGACTCACCTCCCTGCAGTGACTGCGATTCTTGGGGGCGGGGGAAAGGGCCCTGTATTTTTGGCATCCTTCAGGCTGAAGTGGCTGAATTGCGTGTATGTGGCTGCTTAGGGTAAAGAGGGCGTTGCAGCATCATGGAGGTATGTTTGCTCTGAGAGGGAGAAGGAGCTGAAAAGCAATGCAGAAGGGGAAAACAAGTTTCGTGGATACTTTTCAGCCTCAGGCACTCGAGAGGAGGCTGAGAAGGGGAGGAAATAAGAAAAACAGCATATCATGAAGTGAAGAGAGCGGTGACATTTTACAGCAGCCGAAGATCTCCTGCACAGTGTCTGTACTCCTTTCATGTGGTGTTATCAGAGTTCCTTGAAAGAGTTTATTATCATGTTCTCCCAGACAGAAAGCAGCCATCCATCCTGTGACCCACATCCTGAGTCTTACAGCCCTCCTTGTCCTGTGCCGTCTAGGGTATTTATAGTGTGACCCACCACTGGGAGAGCAGGGGGCTTCCTTTTCACTCCAAACATTATGCTACAATAGTAATGAGAAGCTGGGACAAACGGCAAACCTTCCTGCCCACAAAACGCCATAACCCTGCCACATCAAACGACACGAGCTGGCTAGGTCACCATGTTGTTTGCTCAGCGTGTTTCAGGTTACTGGCTGCTGCACCTGGGGCAGTACATGGGAAGAGTCTAAATACTCTGCAGGCTAAATGGAGTAGGGAAGGGGTGAGAGGAGAAGCTGAAGCTCTCCACTTAGAGCAACATCTGTCCATCCAGCTCTTCCTAGGGACTGCTTGTTAAGTCAGTGGCAAGGCAAGCTACAGCTAGCCTTTGAAGTATGCTGCTACAGAGCAGCAGTACAGCACCTCAGAGAGATTTCAGGTGCTTTCCTGTCAGTTTGTTTCGTTTTGTTTCAAATATTTGCCAAGATATCAATTATCCTTACAAGAATTGCTCTTATTTTAAGGGGTAAAAAGAGGGAGCTGGCTTGCTTCCTTTCTGCATCATCCCTCTGAGTTCTGACACTTCTGCAGGCTGGTGTTAGCACCTCACTGTATAAATGAAGCAAGCTGCTTCCCAGGGGGCATTTGATAATTTTTCCCCCAGGATTCTGAGCAGAACACACAGAGAGGGATAATACAGCTTGAATTGAACCAGGGCGTGCATACCGTTGTTACCCAGAAAGGTCAAATGTGCTCTAGGGCTGTGGAAGGTCAGTGGGAGAGATAAAGAAGATGAGGTGTGCGTAGAGTAAGATACGAATTAAGGTTTTTATGTGATTAGCAAAGGGTCAGGCATGTGTGGGCTAGTGTGGCAGATTGTAAGCTGGTGGCTCTTCAACTTCTGGAGATGGAGTGAACAGAAACCCTGAAACTGGGAGGGGTTTTGGTTGAGTTTTATGGCTGGTTTTTTTGAGTACCATGATGAATCTGTTGCTTCTCCACAGCAATATGTGTAAGCATGACAGTAAGGTCTAACCTACTTGTGAGCCAGTGTCCAAAGACATAGTTGCACATTCCAGCAATGAGGAGCCTGAAAAAAAAAAAAAAAACTTTTTTAATATTAACTTGATAACTTAGCTCTCTTGAAGTCCTATCAGCACAGATACAGAGCATGCCATTCCTTACTGCAACCTAGCCAAAGTAAACTATCCCAGTGCCATATCAACTTGTGCATAGGGAGGGGAAAATACTCAGATGGAGTGGAGAATGTTCTGACATTGTAGATTTACCCAGTGCAATCGGCCATTTGCCAGGCAGTAAAGGAGGAACTGACTCTCACACAGAGGCAGAGGATACATCTAAGGGTAGCAAGCAGAACACAACTTGGAAATTAGTAACCTACAGTCTGTGCCAATCTGAGAAACTGTGGATGTGGAAAGTTATTTTTTTCAAGTAAACACAATTTCTGTACCTGATGGTGTAACAGGCCAGTCACAATGTCAGGTTTTGAAGTTGCAGTCCCGTGGAGAATACTGCAGCCTTTTAGCACCTCACCAAGACTTCGCTGCAAACATCAGAGCACATGCTCCATTTTGCTCCATTATAACAACATCGACAACAGCATAGGGGAGCACATCCATGCAAAATCTTTATTTGGAGAATGTCTCCTGTTGAATAACAGCACCTCTCCAGTTCACACGTTACCCTAGAAATGCAGTATTTGCACTGTGCAGAAAAAAAATGTAAAGAAAATTCTTTAAACGCATTAATCTTTTGATATCATATAAATAGTATTGTAATTGCTTAACCCTATTTCCTCTTTTTTTTGTCCCTCTAAACTTGCCCTTGGGCTAGATAGAGCAGAAAACCATGGCAATGACATAGTATTAGTTGTGGAGACAGGCCACAATATCTTGAAAGTCAATGTGGAGAAGTATCTGCATTGTATAAGGACAAAGAAACGAGGATACTGATATGCTGTCTAGCTCCTCTAACTCCTTTTCCTCCCAGTTTAGGAATGATTTTTGGAATGGTTCTGATTATTTTCTCTGTTGTTCCAGAGCTTGAAAGAAGGCTGAGATTGCTGCTGTTGATGGTGGAAAGTTCCTCCCTTATTTTATAATCTGTATGTTATTGTGGTTTCTCTTGGCTGGGAAATCTCATTTTTATTTCTAATCTCAGCCATGTGTCGGTCATTTTTGCCTTAAGTTCCCTTCACCCTCTCTCTGCTGTGCAGCTCTGCAAGCCATATTGCAAACATATTTTTTCAGCATGGGTGGGAAGTAGCATTGTGGGTTTGGGCTTTGCTGTTGATATGAGGATTTCCCTATTTCTTTGTTTGAAACATTTTTTTCTTTAAAAATAGAGTTGATGGTAAACAGCTTTTGTTTAGTCCCCAGGGGGAGGTGCAGTGAACATTTTCATGCAAGTTTGGCTAAGAGAATTCAATCACATTCCCCCAACTTTTCTAATTAATTCTATGATATAGTCGCCATCTCATGAAATCTTCAGCTTGATCCTTTATT
Source organism: Merops nubicus (assembly GCF_000691845.1). Classification (NCBI taxonomy): domain Eukaryota; kingdom Metazoa; phylum Chordata; class Aves; order Coraciiformes; family Meropidae; genus Merops; species Merops nubicus. The sequence goes on from NW_008611132.1 coordinate 4,310, forward strand.
GGGATTTTTAAGAGGAATAGAAGTTTAAACTTTGTAGATTCCACTTGTAATTAAATCTCACTCCAGTAAATTAGGACTGCAGCATCGTGTCTTATTGCCAGTGGAGGAAAATTAGGCTATCATTTGATCCTCAAGCAAGAAAATTCCAATGTCCTCCAAAAGGAGAGCTTTATAGAAAACTTTGAAAAGGCTGATAAGCTGTCAGTTCTTTAAATTATTTTTAACACTGTTTTGTCTCTCTTCTTTGAGCTGCCAAGTAACAATTCACTTTGCATATATACTTGCCTCTGTCAGATCTTGAACCTGGACAAAAGTGCCCACTCTGCAATCGCAAGAGCTTCTGCCATTTAGAATGTAAGAACATTACACTTCCGCTTTTCTCTCAATCACTCCACTACTTTTTCTTTGAAAAGGGGCAGTGAAGAAATTATCCCCATTTTAACCCAGACAAAGTTGAGTACTAACAAACTAACATTCAGCTGGCTGTCCATGTGACAAAGAGAACAGAATGTTGACTCAGTATTGATTTACGATATTAAACAAACATTTTACTAAATCCCAGTGCGTATATGTGAATAAGCTCGGTGTGTCTGGTTATTTTCTAAGGGTGACAGATTCATTTTGTTACTTGACCACGTAAAGTATATGCTGTCCTTTATCTTTTTCAAGAGTTACGGCGTGTTTCATCGTGTAGACTATTTGATCCCAACATCAGCAGCTGAGTCAACGAAACTCGGTGGTTTCCACACATGATACAGTTGTTTGCAGTGACGACTGTTTTACCTGCTGTAAAACCTGTGGTGTGAAATACAGCAGTCCTTCTTATGACTAGGGAAGGTTTCTCGAGTTAGCAGATGGCAAGTGATGCTTAGTCAGGCCTGTGGGCGGGTATTTCAGTCGCCAGCGGTCTCCAGCCATTCCGAGGGATTTCCCTTGTTTGCCTCCCGCCTCCCACCCCGTTTATAAAGCTGCGATGGCAGCGGGCTTTGAACCACATACTTAAGAGCTCTTCTCAGAGCACACTTGTGTCTAGTTCAGAATGCCTCTGGCGAGGAGACTGGCGTGGGGCCGAGAGCAGCGGTTCTGGGCTGGAGACAAGCTCCTCGTTCGTGCTGAGGGGAACCGCACGAGGGAGCGCTTCCCCCTCCGAACCGCGGCATCCTCCGGGCGGGCCCGGCACCCCACCTCGCCCGCCCTCCTCCTTCTCTATCCTGCCTCCCACCCTCCTCTCCGCTGGAGCGTCGGCAGGACTCGTCTTTGTCCCCATGGGCCAGTCCCCGAAGCTCACGGGTGACTCCGCGTCCTCAGACAGACGATAGAAGCCTGAAACTTTGGGTTCGTTGCGCACCTTCCTTGTCTCTTAGTGCTGCCACCCGCTGCTGATACTGCCGCTGACTCCTCAGGCTGACTATCCATTCTGGATTTCAACAGGGTAAATGGGAGGAGATGGCAGGTTCTGATTAGCTATCCATCTCCTGAGAGGTCACCCATTAATCATGTTTGAAACGTATAAATCAGGCATGGCGATTTTGCATGAGTTTTTGGGAATGCTCATGAAACCAGTATCTTCCCAACCTAGCCCTTTGGTAAGCTGTCATCCGGCCCCAGCTTCCACAGCTGCAGCAGTACAGCGACAGCATGCTCAGGAGACACAACAGCTTTAACAGCGTGTTTTCTGAGGTTCTAGCTCTGCTCTTCCTCCTGAGAGTAGACATAAATGCAGAGTTCTTCACTGCTGCTCTGCCATCACACTTGCATTGCAGGAAGTGCTGGAAACAGGAGGCACCATCCTCCTGCTCTGCATCCACTGAGCCCTGGGCTCCTGCCCTTGCCGCTACCAGTGACAGCTGTTGCCATGGCGGTTTTATGCACCCATGGAGACAGGCATCGAAAGTCACCATCTACTGTTTTTTAACTGCACCTGGTGTAAAAGGAGCTTTCTGTTGACTGAAGCTTGCAACCGGCAAAAGGCTTCTGGAGAGGTGTTCAGCTATGAACACCACAGCATTCAGCTCCTTCCGAGGGCTGACATTTTAATTCTGGCACCAGTACTGTCGAAACACTAAGGCACGATCATTCATAAAACTGCACTCCATATATTTGGTAGTTGTCTGTATCATAGTATCAAACGAAACAACCACTGTTGTTAGAGGAATACACCATTTTTAAAGCAGTACTAACTCTAGTCTTTTATCCAGTGGTCAGTCACATACTACTGCAAAACAAGGCTTACCTTTTAATTTTTCATTCTTGACCAACAAACCCTTCCTCGCAATATATTGCTGCTTCCTATTTCTTTCTTTCTTCCTTTTTTTCTTTTTTTTTTTTTCTTTTTTAAGATCTTGGCTGTTTATGTGCTTTGGAAAAGTGATTATTTGACATAACTGATGAAAGAAATTAATCAAGTAATCCCCTCTCCATCAGAAGAAAATAAAATGCACAAAGAAATCATGTTTCACAGAGACATGAACTGAACGTAGCAGGACTGGTTATACGAGACAATTTACAGTTCTCCAGAAATCAAGGATAAATTAAAATTTTCAAGTTATTGCCAGGCATCTCAGCTTTACTAGTATGTGAGAAGATGAGAGTTGAAATTCTTTTTAAGAACTGTTTTTTTTTTTTCTTATGGGCAGAGCTGGGGGGCAGGGGGGAGAGGGGGGGAAGCAAAACTAGTCCAGAGATGTCCTAGGTGGTGATGAAGAAAGGCAGATACAGTAGGAGTGGCAGGAACAGTTTGTCAATAAATATTGCTACACAGCATGCACAAGAGTTAATAAAATAAATTATACACCACATTTTCTTTTCAAACAAGCTTTAAATAGTCCATATGTAACCAAATCACATGTTACAGACAAGAAATTCTTGCTGCCAAAACACAGGATGAGTGTTTTTCCCCATCATTCTTTCCAAATTACAGACTTAGGAAAAAATATTTCAAGAAATATAAGACTTTAAAAAATAAAATCATGTTAAAAAACAGAAAAGGCCAGTAGAATAGAACAGTGAAGTACATGAACGAGTCATCAGAAGAATGTTAGTACACAGGTACTTACAAAAAACACACAAGAGTGGAGATAAAGGCTTTAAAGACAGATACTATGCAGGCTAACTCAGTATCGAAGAGCATAATGCATAGGCTTTATTATTAACTCTATAAATCATGCATTTGTGTGTGCAGACAAAATATACTTAAAGCCACGTATTTAAATGCCATCAAGAAGACATCTCAGCTCCTCCCCAGCAACATCAGTTGACTTCAGGGAAGAATTAAACCCAGTTTTGTTTATTTTTATACACTGGCCTAATCCAAACTCATAATTTGTAAAAGGGAACAAAGTAAAAGGAAGAAATCAGGCAAAAGCAAGAAACCACGTATTTTTCTGAGATGCTCAGAGGCACCGAGATAATGATCCAAACCCACTTTTTAGTAATCACCGTCCCTGGAATGTAATGGCAGCAACAGTAACCCAGACAGTTCTCAGCTGTGTTTCAGAAAGTGACTCCAAGAAGAATGATCCAAGTGTTGAGTGGGGAAAAATAGAAATTAACCCTGCAGTACATACATACATACATACATAAATGGCTCTTTCCAGAACAAAATACTGAGCACTACTGAGTATGTGGCAGTATGGGGTGTGCATTAAGATATACAAGTGAAATCTGCTTGGGGCACCTTCACTCAGAGGGATAAGTCTTCTTAAAATATAATAATAATAATAATAATAATAATAATACTTCTTTATACTCGCCACTTGTTAGCAATTGTTTACATCGTAGAAAAATAGATAGTATTCTGTTACAAGAAATATAGTTACTTTGTTAAAATGGGCTATTTTAAACCAGCTACTATTCTTTCATATAAAGAATTTCTAAACAGCAAAACAAAAATAGGTAATACTGAGTGCAAAACAGCCAGTGGTATACTTTGCATTGGTTTGAAACACTAGTTGCCAGCTACTATAATTACATGTTCTATACAATGTACTACAAAAGTCATCCATCTTTTAGAAGCTTTGGGGGTTTTGCTTTTCTTCTCTCTAGGTGGCAAGTAAGCATTTAATCTGAGCAAATTCAAACTCTGGAAGTCAGAAATAATTTCACAATCAGTCTTCGCTACTATTCTCTTGCATTCCTTCCCCCATGGAGTGCAGCAGCACTTTCTACTTTATGGCCAAAAATCCCTTAAGTTAAACAAAGTTTAGACGGTAGATACTTAGAGGTTTAGCTTATAAATTCACATTCTTTTAAAAATAATTTCACTAATCTCCCATGTTTACATTTACACCAAAGAGAAAGCTCAAAAGCCTCACTTCATGCATTTCATCCCTGCTGAAGACTGAAACAGAGTTCAGATCAAAACTCTGCCAACATTAAGTATTAAGTCTTAATGCTACAAAGCCAGATGGTTCCAATGTAGAAATCAGATTTTTCTGTAGTCTCCGCAACAGTTTCAGATACAAATAGCTAATTTCTAGTGGCAGTGGTAAAGGCATTATTAGTACACCATAAACACCACAAATGGAGGCAATTTCCAAGCATCAAAGAACAACAACAACAAAACAAACAAAAAGCACCCAAAAAAAACCCCAGTGAAACATTCATAGTAGAGCAGAAATTTCTCTATTCTCCTCTGTTCATCTCACACCTTTTCAACTTTGGTGGGGTCATATGCATCTGAAAAAAAACCCAAGAAAACACTGTTAATAATGTATTGTGACATCTACTCAACATTTCTAGCTGTGGAAATGAGACATCTTTTCCCTAGATTTTAGTTTTAAAAGAAGCTAATACTGGATTTACAGCCTTAAAGACACCTATTACATTCCTGACACAGCTTTCGGTATTTACACCAGTGTAATTTTGTGAATAACTTGGATCAAATGCATGGAGATAGAATCTGGGAAGCCCTGGGTAGGTGGGAACAAGTGTACCAAATACTGAGGGACTACTTCTAGTTTTCACATGCTTTGACAGGGAGAGAAGGCCATGAGGTTTGTCCTTCCTTGTATTGAGCACTAAAGACAAGTAAATGCTTTAAGCATTGTAGCAGGGTGTTAAAGGCTGGCTGAAGAAGTGGTGGTGCCATCCAGTTATCAGGGTTTTTTTCGCTCAGTTGCTAATCCTTAATTTCAGATGACTTCAGTGGAATACAGAAAGGACAGCTGCGTTGGGTCACTGTGGTTAGCTGGACTGTCTCCCTCCAGTCTGCAAAACTCCAGCCCATGTGCTGAACGTTATTCACTGAAAGCACTGGACTGGATTACTAACATTGGTCTTCATTTTCAGTCTGCCATTTGTCACTTCACAAGACAGACCACACTTCGCTTTTCTTGTCCTCAGCCCCCAAGGTCACTGTTCTATCACAGTTTTTAATTGGATTTTTCCCAACATTGGCCATAAAATGAGCGGATACGAGCCTTTTCCTTCACCCTTGTGCCTCTGGGATAGGATTGCAATGAAGGGGCTTTGTGCCGTCATGCACACGTTTGACGTACCCTGGGCTCCTTGGGATGCATAGTCATGGTGTGGAGGAATGAGGGCTACCTACAGAGGTGTCTGGACAAACCAGCCTTGCAGCCTGTGCTACCGTGTGCTACTTGCTGCTCTTATGCAACCTGAGTATCTGTGTTAACCTTAAACGTCCCTCCCGTAGGCTGTACTCCCACAGCACTCACATTTAAACAGTTGAGCATGAAAATAGCTGCACACATAAATATCACACTTTGGAGTAAAACGTTCATCCTCAGGACTTTTTATGTTGATATGAGTGAATGTCTTCATTCAAACAAGCATAAAAATCCTCAGAGGGAAATTTTTACTCCTGTGTGCAAGTGTCCATCTGCAGCATCCAGACTCATATCAAGGGGGGACTGGCTGGGAAAGAACTTCTGGATTTGGCCCCAGTGGGTGGATTCCTTTATTGCTTCACTTGCCCACTCTTCTCAAATTGCTAGGCCAGCCAAGAAAGGAGTCTGTGCCAGCAACACCTATGTTTTCAGAACTGCTTGTCACTATTCAGCCTCTTCTGGCATTTCTAAACTTCAAGAACAGACTCCACATGAATGCAAAAAAAAACAAGATGAAAAAAAAGTTTTTGAAGGCTACTGCACTCCAGGATAACTGCACCTATCCAATCTTAATGTACTGATGGTGTGGGAAGATGCCTCTAAAGCAGGAAAGTTTTTTCAATTCTAAATTATTTGCCATCTAAACTGCTAGAACGTATAAAAAATTCTGAACTGTTCTGTGTGAGGTTTACCTAAGAATACAGATAGATTTACATTTCAGAGACCTGATTTTCCAAAGGCCAGACACATTCACACTAACAGAATTTCCCACAAAATTGCAAGTGCTCACTGTTTTGCAGAGTTGTGAGACAGGGGGAGAAAATCAGGGCCACAAGACATGGAGCCTCTGCATGGCTCAGTTTATTCCTTCAAAGTTTACCCAGTCCATCAGAATCTAAACCAAGGATGCAAAAGGGCAAGACTGTAAGGCTACATCACCCTTCAGTGGAGAAAAACACTGGAGTTCTAGTACTGATATAGAAATGTTTATTCAACATTTGGTTAAGCTCATTTGAAATGCTCTCTACAGGAACAAAGCCAGATCAGCAACCTCGTGGAAGCAGTCTTCAAACAGCAAGGGAGAAAAGACATCCAGTGCACTTGGGAACATTTGGAGATGTTCTTCTAGCATCAGTATTTGCACAGTAAGATCAGCTTCTTGCGCCGAGTTTTGGCAGAGCTCTTACTCTGAGAGATGACTGCTCACCTGCCAAGCTGCATTATACATGTGCAAACCTGCTTCTGCTACGGCCTCTAGCCTCTGTGATGGGCCCAGGCTGTAGTTCTAAAACTAACATCACCCTACTTCAAATATAATGGCCTTTAGCAATATTTACTCTTTAAAAGCAAGAAATGCAACAATTTTTCGAGGATTCTGATTTTGGCTTTCAGTGGTACCAGTGAACCAGTTTGGAAGTTGGAGTGAGAGTTGACAGCGGAAGACACAACATCAGGCCTTTCTAAAACATGAGTTTTCAGCCGTGCCTCACTAAGGGAAGATGAAGATCTTGTGGCCATCAACAAATCATGGCCGCTGGATGGGAAGAAGCCAGTGAGGGAGCTGCCTTCTTGCCCCACCTGCGCGCGTCACCCTGCGCAGCAGGAGGGGGCATCCACGCAGGCCGGGCACTGCCCGGGGCGGCTGCTGCGCCTCGGAGGGAGCGGCTGCAACGGGAGCACGCTGCAGAATGCAAGCCTGGCTTCGGCAGCAAGAGGGGTAAATTTAGACCTAATTTGCTGCAGAATAACTCTCCAATAAAACACAATCTGTTTTGATACATCCCTGAAATCATGTCACCACAACAGTTATTTCCTTCACTCCAGCAGAAACCTCGAGAGAGGAAAGCATATGAAATGCATGTGGGCTGTTCTAGGCCTGATGGGTTCAAGGAGGCTGAATTAGCCTGCTTGGAAAATCTGGTCTAGAGAAATACAGTCCAGAGCAGAAGGAGACACGGAGCTGTGGGACACAGCAAATGACATGAAGGGAAAGGCTGCAAGAGTGCAGGAGTCAATACTTAGAACTCATACAAATATTTCTCTTCAGAGGGAAATACATAAATCCATTTTACAGTATGCTCCATTTAATTTCAGCCCCTCCGTTCTGGGCAGCTGTGAACAGAATTATATTGATGACGTTTAATGAGTAACCTGTGCAGGTTTCAAGGTAGAGTGTCAGCTATTACAGAGAGGATGGAAATAGGAGGAGATTAATATTAGTTTAACAACTTTCACACCACACATTTGCTCACTCCAATTAATTTAATGGACCAGACAGGTGGCCTGGGAGATCTATGCCTTTGCACATAGACTGATTCTCAGTTGTTCTACACAATGCCGTATGGAAACTGTTTTGGAGAAAGAACATCTCATTTTACTTTGGGGATGCATATGGACTACACAAGTTTATATGCCTTAGTGAGATGAGGAACAAAGGAGAAGAAAAAAAAAAAGGTGTTCAGTGAAAAAGTCAACTTTCCATTTGACCTGGGGATAACAGTCATTCTCCACCTCTGATCTGGAAAATATTCATGAGAGAGAGAGAATTTTCCAGGCCCCTTAATGCAGCCATTTCCCAGAGGCTTCACAGAAGGAACATCAGATTTTTATTTTTAGTTTCTTATGAACTCCGAAATAGCATGTGTCTACTTAAGTATTAGAGAGGGAAGAAATGGGTATTCAAGGAGAGGCTATGATTAAATCACCACGTGTTCCCAAACACCAGCACTAGCGCTGACTATCTTTGAACTCTGCTGTTTGAAGCTGGCTGTTCCCTGAAACAATTAGACAGTGATAATACCTCAGGGAGCACTCCAGTCTATGTGAATGAGTTTCAGTATCACAAGTGAGTTTTGCAGCAACTTTTCCTAAAATGGGACGATAGAACATTCACGTTATCTGTTCCACAAGGAGAGCAAAGTGGGTGTCAACTGGACGGGGGTAGTCCCACCTACAGCCTGTTACTATTTGAGCAGCATTATGTGGGCACAAGCAAACCGATCAGGCCTTACATAAGGGAACATTATCCATCTGGATCTCCCAGAATAAGGTCTTACCTAAAGAAAAATCTCTGTCGATCTTCTTGTCCATTCCACCGAAATATCCGTTCTCACTGAGAGAGATAACACGTTTGGAAACAGCCCCTGAGCTTGCCAGTTTGCTTCCTCTCTCCTCTTGTACCTTTGACAGCTTCTCCTCGTCCACCTCCTCTCCGGAGTCTGCACTCTTAATGCTCAGACGTCTCATCCGGGACACAGAGTCGACTTCTTTCATGCGCACCAAACGATCCATGGCGGTTCGGCTGGGTGGAGAGGTGAGCTTGCCCTGGAGCGTCTCTATCACTTTCGAGGTGCTTCTCACTCTCTTTTCTGAATGCTGATGCACAGCTGACTTGCAGACCAAGTTTTGGTCCTCACCTTGGCTGGGACTCACAGGTTGTTCAAGAACTTGCTCAGCTACTAGTGTTTTAGCACTGCCTTCCTGGTTAGTGGTCTGGCATTCATCAGGGTATAAAGATCGACCTCCCACTCTGACAAAGAGAGCACTCTCCGTCCAGCCACACTTTCGTCTGCCTTCATAAGAACTATCTTTTTTTCCTTCTTTGTCACTTACTGTGCTCCGCGCTGATGACTCAGAGTTCTGGGCACCATTTGCAGGGCTGGTGCCTGGTTGGGGCCCAACATGGTCATCCGGAAGCAGAGACTCCACTGCTATATCTATACCCAAAATTCTTGCAGCTCTTGCCTGCAATGACTCATTCACAGGGATTTCCACTACATTTGCATTTGAAAAGTGATCAGAATTGTTAGCACCAGGTCCTGAGGCTACATCAAGTCCCACTGACCTCAAATCTGGCTCAGAGTGCCCTTGGTTCTTCTTTGTTAGTGATAAGGGTACTATTGAGCCTCTCTCTAATACTGTATCATTTGTGGGAGTTGCACCTTTGCTCATTTTAACAAAGTCTAGGTAATTTTGGTCTTCGCTCATCTCCTGCAAGACAGGGTTATTGAAAGGATTACTGTGACATGAACTGCTTGGGCTACTGGACAAAACTCTATTGAGAGGGCCCACGTGAACTGGCTGCTTGCTTGTTCTGCTCTTGGCTTCCCCCGACCTCATTTCTGTTATCAGACTTCCATCTGCTGGCCCAACTGCTTCACTGCTCCCTCCTGGCTGTGAGGAGCCTTGAGAGCCAATGCAGCCTGACTCACCACCATGCTCCGTCCCCACACTCCAACTTTCAGACTTACTTTTAACTCTTCCTGACCTAAACACAGGTACCTCTGGCACAACTGTTACTGATTTCCCACCATGTGTTGGCTCTTGCTTTGACTTCTCATTTCTGGATGGCCTTCTCTGCATAAGGGCACCTGCCAGTGGAGAAGCCGCAGCACTTTCCAAATCTTCTTCACTGCTCATGCTCTCCTCCTGCTCTTGCAGCTCCTTGTTAAAACTTTCTAGCTCGCTTATTGCATCCCAGGGACGACGACTTACAGGCTTCAACAGGAACTGCCCAAACAGCTCTTTACTGTTGCAGGGAGTGCCTGCTTCTCCCTTAATGACATCTCCCTTGGAGAGAAGGCCAGTTTCCCTCTCCTGGGCAGGCAAAGGCTGGCTCTGGTGGGCTTTTGGGGAGGGGGCCTGAAGGACCGAGGTGGCAGTCCTGGAAAATGCACTGTTCCTAGACTGGCTGAGGTACATCTGACCCTTCATGCTGTATGCGCTCTGTCTGCAGCTTCTCTCATCCGAAGGTAGCCCTGTCTGTTTCGACCCTCTTGTAGATGCTGTACGTCCTGGGAGCTTTGGAGACAGCAGTTTGTTACTATTGGGCTGCCCAGGCTTTGTACCATGGAAAAATTGTGGGCTTTTGGGTTCTTCAGCAAAACTGGTCTGCGTCTGCTGGTCTTTGTACTGATCACCTGGCCAGGAGCCAGAGTATTTGAGCTCCCTGTGCTTTGTAGGCTGAATAATTCTGAGGTCATTCATTTGTTTGAACTCTTCTGGTCTCCACAGCTCTTGTTTTTGTAACTCATTTTTATTGGTCATGCTTCCTGTAAGCGCTTGTAACTCCAAGTCTGTTGAAGACATACTTAAGAGACTTTGTTCTTGCAAAGCCCCATTGTTATCGAACCCATTCTTATCAGGGCTCTGGGTTACGTTGTTGTTCCTGTCTGTATCTGGCAGACTGGATTCTGATTTAACTGGGATAGAGACCAAACAAAATATAGTTTCATTCATTTTTTTCTTTGAATTTTTTTTGCTCTGCATCCCAGTTCCAGGTTCAAACTTTTTCACTTTTGTAACAGTCTCACAGGTGCTGTCCACATGTGCACGTCTCACCGAAAGTTTGCCTTTTGCATACTCCGCGGTGGCTTCGTTACGGGGGCTGTGATTCCTTGTGCTACAGCTGTCTCTTTGGTCTGGCAAGGCACAATTTTCCTGATCTCCCATGGATGGTGCCAACCATCTGTTGCTATGGGTGGAGCTGTTGGAAGTTCCTTCTCCCTTTGCAGAACTGGACAAGTTTGATGCATCCAAAAAGGCACTGTTGTACTGTACTTCAAGATCTCTCGCTTGCAAAGCACCAGAAGTGGAACTACATGCATTCTCAGTGTATTTAGTGTTGTCCTGCAGACTTCCCGGTGGTGTGATTTTAATATGTCGTATCCGAGGATCATCAAAGGGAATATACTGAACAGAACACAGGTAGTCAGTGGGGCGCCTTGCATGGCTTTGCTTCCCATGAGAAAGATGGTTGTCTTTGCAAAGGTCACCCCCTGCTTCAAAAGTATTTATGGCTGGTCGTTGGCAGGGGACAACCTGCTCGGCGTGACCCTGCTGATCACTGCTGGCGTACATGTTAGTGTTAGGCACTTCACTGAGGGGATGTGGGGTCACGTGTTGGTGAGGTGGGGATTTGTAAGAAGGAGGAGGTACGTAGACGGGGGGCTCCAAACCAGAGTCTTGGATGCAAGAATCTTGCCTTGGCTCATTAACTTTGGCTAAATAGGAGATAGGTTCATCTTTCTGGGAGTGGTCCTGGAAACCGGTGGTTTCCACGGGTGCCCTGGTCTGCCGCTGCAGTTCGTAGGACGGAGGCTTGAGAGGTCTCCCATACTTGGGTTTCACCAGGGGAAGGAAATGGCCTCCTGTTTCATGGTGCTTTGCTGGGTCCACACTCAGACTGTTTGGGGGATAGGAGGGGGTTTTAGTTACACTGAGCGAGTTGTTACTGTTGGTCAGGGCGGGCATTTCCACACACCTCATGCTCTCTGGTGAAAGGACCCTCGGCAATGACTGAGATTTCCCCTTGTTGTGGGTGTTCAGTACGTTGTCTCCCAGGGTCAGTGAATACAATTCTTGAAGCAGCTTCTCCCTGTCGCCCTCGGACATTTGCCTCCCTGCTTTTTTTGGCTGGTTCAAACTTTCCATTCCCAGACTTTGCCATTTGCAGTCACCAGGCACTTCACAACTCCCCTGCAAGCCACTTCTTCTGATGTACCCTGCGCCCGTCTCCACCTTCAGCTGACTCTCCTTGGGGTGCCGGGATGCCCCTGGGGCTGCAGCCAGGCCTTTCATTTCCACACTGGCTTTCTGGGAATACCCCAGGAGTACACTGAAGTCCTGTCCTCGTCTTCTCCAGTAGGTGAGATCCTTCTCAGTCTCGGGCTGGGAAGACCATGCTAATTGAGGCCTGTCATAAACCCTGAAAAAGAAACACAGGGTCACAGGCAGTTTGCACAGATGCCCTTTCTTTCTCTTACGGTTAAGGCCATTAGGAGGTCAAATGTTAAGTTATGCCAATGGGGTTTGTCTAATCTATTTGCAACCAGATGACTGTATGATTTTAATGAGAGGATTTAGAAGCCAGTCATTAACATGAGTCAAGGAAGGGACCGATGCTCTGCTGCCATGTTGTTAGCTATGCAAAGCTGTTAGAAAGAGAAACAAATGCACACAGTTACATGCTGTGCAGACTCACACAGCCCTCCTCAATGGACACCAGAAAACCAGAAATGATTGTGTTGCACTTAGTTCTGCACTCTGTTACATCAAAATCTATACATGTCAAGGGGACTACTGTGGTACACAAGTTTAATAGGAATCCAAAAAGCAGAGTTAGGGAGAACAGGCAGAGGGCTATTTCATAAGGTAAGATATATTCTGTGAGAAATATGATTTGCATCCTAGTAAAAGAACTGAAGTTAAACATGTAATTTCCAGCTTTGATTCTTGTTCATCTTTCCAAGGGAACAAATTTCTTCAAAGTGCTTTGAATGAAATGATGCGTGCCACAGCAATCAATGGTGATGTATCGGCACAAGTCTGATTAAGATGTAGCCAATATTTAAAATCTAAAATACCTCCAGAAGTGTAACATACTTAAATAAAAGAGGGATTAACTCCTGCTATCTATTACTGAAATACTAAAGACATTAGACATTTTTTTTTATTATTATAAATACAGAACACAGATATACATGAACAGAATAGCTTCTTTGTGTCTTCTGAACAGTGTAAACTGGTTTATATATTACTGGTGAACAAAATTGGTACCCTTCTATATAAATAATTAATCTTCTACTTAAACCACATCCTGCTATTCTTGTACCAAAGGTGTCCAACAATATAACTGCCTTTACACTATGTGGCTGCCACCAGCATAAGACTGGAAAGAAAAATCAAAATTGACAGAAATAGGACAACTATGCAGATAGAACTCAAGAAGTTCTTTCTCTTCCTTCCACCCCAAGGTATATAAACTGTGTCATCTGGCTCTTTTTTACTAAAAACCACGATCTATTTAAATAGTAGTTTGTGAAAAGATAATACAATTCAAAATTTGGAATGAAAATTAAGCAATCCATGTCCACAGCAATTTTCTTTTTACATATATACTAACTTCATCCTATGACTATAAAAGTTTAAAAAAAAACCCGAAAACAAAGATAAAGAGCATCTTGCTTGCATCAGTTCAACTGGATTAAGATTTAACATCTGACCAAAATGTTCTGCCTTTGAAGCACAAAGTACAGTTTGCTGAACCCCCAAAAATAACAGACATCTTTTTATTCAGATATAACAGGATGCTTCCATTATTGGAAAGCTGATGGCAGTGACAATGAACTTTTCCATGCCTCTCTGCATGTGGAAACACGCAGCTGAACAAATGCTGTCTTCTGAGTTTATCAAATTTACCTTCTCATCTCAACCCCATGCTGCTGTGGCACCATTTGTATCTGCATTTACAAAACGAGGTGAGAAACAGGCTCTAGCAATAGTGAGGAGTGCTCCTTCTGTTTGATTTCATTCATCATCATAAAAGGGTATACAGAAATCGCTGGAAGTAGAGAAGCATAGATTGCAAGATCAGAAGAGACCGTTATGGTTATTTAGTTTGACATCTTGCTCAACACAGGCCATCAGACTTCCTCCAAATGATTCCTACTTCAATGGTAGCATGTCTTTCAGAAAAGCATCTAAAAATCTTAATCTTTATCCAAAGACATTGTTGCAAAGCTCAATTCACCATTAAATAAACAAAGTAAATCCAGTTTCTTATCAACCCAAATATAAAAATATTGGGGGAAGAAGGTATGGCAGACAATAATATTGCAATTTGCAACAACTACAACTAACAGCACAGGAATGGAATGAGCTGGCTGTTTACAGGATTTGGTAGGAAATCAGGAATAGGGAAAAAAAAGGGAAAGAAGCATTACTCTAGTCTTTCCTAGGAAACCACTAAAACAGAAGAGTTTTGGTTGGTTCCCTTTTCTAAAAATGAACAAAACCCAAGGTCAGGCATTCACTAAAGTAAATAAGGCTTAAGTTAGGCCCGCTTCAGTAACAGAAAGGATGTTCCTCCATTTATTAAAAGCTGTTTAAAAGATTAATTTTTTTTTTTTTAAAGATTAAAAGATTAATAGCTAGGGTCCAGTAATGAACTTTGAAACATGATACAAAACACCATGCAACCTGTACTATGTCATTTTTGCAACACGAGTGTAAAAATAATATTTGGAAGGAAGTAGTTAGAGCATTTTAAACTGGATCTCTTCTATGACCTATTCACAAGATGGACACAGTCTCTCCAGCTCCTGGCTCAGGTGCCAGAGGTGGTTACACGGCCAGCCTGTATTGTGGGCCCCATAAACCTCTGGAGAGGATGGCACTGCACTGCACAGTGGGGAGGGGAGGCTCCACAGTGTCTCCAAGGACCCTCCATCTTAGGTACAGTCTGAAGCCTCCGCCGCTCCCACGGATGAAGCACAGTTCTTGCACACCTGCAGGTGTGGCAGGCAGGAGGCAGTGGGGCAGCGCAGCACAAGCACACTGCTTGTGGCCATGGCTGCGGCAGGCAGCGCCTCCTTCCAGGATATATGATGCGTCTGGGTCTTGCAGGCAATGAAATGGTGGGAAGGGGAAGCATCCAAGAGTGACCACAAGTTCAAAATGCTTCACTACAGCCTCAGCAATGCTGCATTACTAGATGGTGAATGCCAGTCATGCTGCAGTCTTTGCACCCATAACATATTATCAATGAAGAGACTGTACAGTGGTTTCTTGACTGTGCCACTACACCATCCTGTCTCCCTCCATGAGGCATCAGTACTGACGCACAAAGAAAAGCACACGCAGACACAGCAGCTTGCAGGTACTCCACAGCTGGGAGGACTGCCAAGGTTGGAATGCTCCCATAGGGTCAACTGTGAAGATTTCAGTGCCAGGAACAGAGTGGTCCCATGGGGCCAAGCAAGTAGATTTTAAAATTATGAACTCAGGCCTGCTTCTAATCAATATCACATTTGCTGTCATAAAGTGCTTTGAATTGTTTCTATATAAAATTAATCCAATGAAAACTGTTTTAAAACCCCAAACTATTGCTAACTTTCTATGACTTTTGGGCCTTTACAAGAAATGAGGCCATCAGTCCACCCTGTGCTGGCTGCATGACCGCATTTCACCAAGCTGCTGCTTTCAGAGCAACGGGCTGAACCTGCCCAGTTCCCCTCGGGTGACACTGGACCAGCAGGACCTCATGTGACACACATAGTGGGGCCAGAAGTGAAGGAGTGTGGCACGGTCCTCAAAGTCAGAACCTTGCAGAATGAGGCAACTGCAGGGCTATCTGGGGAGCTGCTGTCCCTGTGTCTGTCTGCCAGCATGCAAGCAGCAGCCCAGTAGCTCAGGGTGGGTGACCCACAGGCACCGGGACAGACTTCATGCCCACTGAGGAGGTACTGTTAAGAAATTCTAGGATTTAGCAGCAAGGCGGAAAAACTTTCAGAGGGGTGTTCTAGACACCAGTAACTTCTGTTCTATTTTGGGATCCTATCCTCACATATTCTCTTCTGAGCCTCAGCACTGGGAAACACTAGTACACTTCTCTAATTTTTCCAACAGATAATCTCATTAATGATGTTATCTGTTTACCTCTACATTTTCTAGGTACCAATATAGTTCCTCCCACACAAACAGCGAAGCAAAGTGCCTCTTCTCTCCACTCAGAAGAGAAGCGCAAAAGAGTTCTCTGTCTGTGAACCCTCTCATCTCTACCGATAGGGTCAGCTTTCCCATTTTCCTTGCCTTGTCTCCTCTTCCAAACCTTTACTGTGTGGTCTCCTAATGCTCAGTTAGGCAAGGACGGCCAGGACAGCCCTCCCACCATCTGTTTCCCCATGCTTTGCCTGAAGAACAACAGGATGCAGCAAAACATCACCTCCCCACTCCTCTGGGGCGTCTCTTCCCCCTGCAAGCAGCAGCCGTGGGTGGTGTGATGTGCCCACATGCAGTTGCTGTGAAGCTTCTCTATTCCTCCTCAGCAAGGTCTGATCAGCATAAGAACCCTAATGAGTGGAGGAAACAGCATTGTTCTGCGGGGCCACAAAACACCCTGAGCCCTGGAAACCTGCCTGAAAAGGTAGCAATGCAGTGGGCAACATCACTCACGTCTGCGGAGTCTGGAAGGTGATTAGCTCTTCTGTCTCTCTCCTCATGCTGTGCTGCACCAGGAGGGCAGCGTAAGGAGATGGCTGCAGGAAGCCTGCGATGCCCAAAGAGCAGTGTCTTTGTGCTGGACTTTGCTGGGTGGTTGTCCCCTGTTTGGGCCCAAACGGTTCCCAAGTCTCTGCAGCGTGCAGTTCTTTCCCAGCCTGAGGACCAGGAATCTATTTCCCACCTTGGTCCAGAAACCAGACAGCAAGATCAAATCCCCGGTGAAGCTCCCTGTGGCCGACCTGTAACAGGCCCAAACACTCCTACATAGGCCATCACAAAAATCTGCTCTTCACTCTCATAAAAGCTCGCACTTGCACGGCAGCCCCATGCCTTGGGTGCTTGCCCAGGGCAGGGGAGTGGGTCTGGAGGGGGCACCGCCACCCTGGAGCTCCGCAGCCGACACACAGGTGCTGCAGGGCTGGAGCTGCAGGGCCGTGGCCTGGGCAGCGTGCGGCAG
>NW_008611133.1:0-5498 GCF_000691845.1 Merops nubicus
CCCCAAAGCCGGCCCCGCCGCGCTGCCAGCCGCGGCCAAGGTGGGATCCCATCAGCCGCCCGCTCACACGCAGCTCTGGGCCGGGCACTTCCCGACTCCCACAGGCTGCCAGGATCACCACCCGGCGCTGCAGTGAGCGAATCCAGTGGTGGAGGGAAGTGCCCGGCAGGTGCTGGGCACGCTGCTGCCCATCCGGGCACCACCGCATGGTCAGGCTGCGGGCAAGGGAGCAGGGACAGGAGCAGAGCAGCCGGCTACTCGGCTGTGATGGATGCAAGAGCAAAGAGCATCAGGGTTAAGGGGAGCGGTGCCACCAGCACCAGGACCTAAGATGTCCAGCTCATTGCAACCTGTTAGCCAGCAAAGGAGCCCAAATGACCAGAGCATCAACATCAGCTCTGTTGTGCCACTTGGGACCCAAGCCTGCAGCCGCAGGGATCACACACATAGATAAGTAAGGGGGAGCAGCTCAAAAATAGACGGGGTCACCTCCCCAGCATTAAATCCAACTTGCAACAAGGGAAATCTGTGTTCCACTCCTTTACTCCTCTCTCGAGGCCCCGGTGCCGTGTCACCGTGTTTCCCCATGACAGCCAAACTGGGCCTTTTCGCAGCACCCACCCGCACCAGTGCCATGGGGCTGGAGCCAGCCCGGGTGCCCTGCTGGGTGCTCGCTGCTCCCACCTGCCTGCCGCCAGCGTAAGTGGGGCACGGCACAATTTCTCATACAGCCAGTAACAATGTCGGCCCCTTGCTCGTACCTAGCATTTTCATAGATAAACATTTTTTTGATGGAGAGGTCAGTGCTGGTGTGAGGGAATTTTTGCTTTCTGTTTTAATCCATGGAAATTATCATGCCACCAGAATTGCACTAGAAACACAGCATTTCCATTTCCTCCATGCTACTGCTAAACAACACAACACTGAAGTGTGCTTGTTGTACAGGAAACTTCGCAGAAGTGTGTCTTCTGTTGAAAACAAACTGATTCATTATGCAGAGATGGCAGCGGCTGGAGATGGGGAGCTGCACTGCTTGTTTCACATCACCACGTCTTCATGAGGCAGAAAAAAAATCAAACCCAGCAGCTCTCATCTTCCGATGCTTTTTTTTTATTCAACGATGACAGACGGAAGGAAAAAGCCCCAAAGGTTTCTTGCTGTCCTCGGTCCCCATCTTGCTTCTTAGGGTGCAGGGAGGTCTCCTGGGGTGGTGAGACCAGAAGGACACACCTCTCCATCCATTCTACTTCCCATGCTCTTCCACAACGCCTGGCTTCTCCGTTCTGCTTCTTATGCTCTCCCAACACTCTGCTTCTAGAGGTGGGACAGCAGACAAGCATACCTGCCGCTCTGACCCAAGCATCCATTTCTACCCTGGGCCTTCCCAAGCAAGTTAATATGGCGACAAATTTGCTCTGGGGCTTCACTGAGTGACCTATCTTAGGATCTAGAGGAGTGGACAGGAGCCCATTATGTGACTTCAGCAACACCGGCATCCCGATCAAGTATTATTTTTAATGCAGAGCAAAATACGTTACTGGATTCAGTGGTTTTAAACACTTAACTATAGCCTTAGGATTGGACACAGGCTGTCCCAATTCCACATTCACTGTAGACACACTACACGCATTACATGAAAAAACAGAACTACTTTACAGCAGCATCAACACCAACTTTCACCCACACAAGGGTTACACTGCCCAGTCCAGGAGATCTCTCCATCACTCTCTCCCCTTCGTGCTGCCCCAGCACCCTGCAAGCCCCATCCCACCCAACGCAGTGACTCAGACCCACAGGATGCAGTCCTTCCTGAGCCAACCCAGTGCTTGGCCCCAGCTGACATCTCCCCATCTCCCTGTCCTGCCTCCTGGTTTGAGTGTGGAGGATCCAGGTAGGCTTGGTGCAAGCTGGGATGCTTCTTGGCAGAGCTAGGCATGCAACGCCCCTCTGGACCCCGGGTCAGCAGCAGAGGCTTTCTGTGGCTGTCCCCAGGTGCTCACCCAGCACCGCAAAAAACATGTGCACGGTTGGAAAAAATCAAGCTGATGTTGCAGCTGGCAAGCTACCAGCCTGGGCAGGTCTGGGCAAACTGCACGGTGCCGATGGCCAGGTGGGTGGCCCCACGGCTCCTCCTTGGCGGGGAGGCGTGGGAGAAGGGAACCCCGCGGAGGGATGCCCCAGCTCAGCATCCTCTGCCAAGGCCAGGTCCCCAGCCAGGGGCAGGACACAGCTGGCCAGTGCTGCACGGAGGTGCCAGGGGAGCTCAGGCAAGGAAGCAGCCCCAGGCAGGCGGGTGCCCGGGGACAGGAAGGTGGGTGCTCTGCCAGTGACTCACATACTACCCAGAGCTGCCCAACCCTCTGCCTGCCTTCTCTGCTTTCCCTGCCGGCAAGCTGCCAGCCCCACAGGGAAAGCTGTTCTGCTGCACTGTCCAGAGGGTTCGCTACAGTGGGGAATGGTTACAACCCAAACCAAGCCCCCAGAGCTGAGGAATATCAGGTTTCCCAAAAGCCATGGGCACTACAGGCACTGCCAGCACAGCCAGAAAATGGCACGCACCGTGAGCCGAGACCAACACCGCACAGGGAGCTGCCTGCCCAGACAAGGGACAGGCAGAGCCCTCCCTGGTGTCTGGCAGGGAGGAAAGCCCCTGCCCATGCTCCCCTTGCTCTGTCTTGCCAGGAAAGTGCTGCCAAGGACAGAGGCCGAGCAGCACCCGCATCTCGCTCCAGCGCCTGCGGCCATGGGCAGGAATCAGTGCTCCCTGTCCCAGAGAAGCTGTCCCCAGCCGGGCAGCCAGCCGCCTTCTGTGCACGCAGCAGCAAGGCAGGGACTCCAGCGGCTAAAAAACCCTGAAAAGATAAAAGTAAACGACGAAACAGGGCTTGAAAGAGGCTGCTGGGTTACAGCTCAGGCAGAGAGCATCCTGTTCCTTCCAGCAGCCCGGCAGCAGTGAAGAAGAAGAGGGTCAGCCTTCACTCTCAGCTGCCCTGCTTCCCGGCATGCAGTGCTTGCTGCTTCCTGGCTGCCTAACGAGGCTTTAAAGTGTAAATAGCGGCATTGTTTCACAGGGCTGCCTCCATGGGGTGTGGGAGCACTGATAGCAGCAGGAAATCCATCTTCCCAGCCTAGCCCCGCTGGCAGGGCTGCCAGGAGGGTGCTAGCCAGGAGGGTGCTATCCGGAGCTGGGTGCAGGGCAGCATCCCAAATAATTCACATAGCTTTGCCCAGTGATGGTGCCTGATGTCAGGAAAGCTGGCAGGGCTGGGAGGCAAACAAGTATCCAGAGTGACTGGGACAGGCAGAAGCACAGAGAGGAGTCCGTAATCTGCCACCACAAACCTGCCTTCACCTCCTTTCTCCCCTTCTTTGGGGCAGAGGCGATGGAGCAAGTCCAGTTGCAAACCCTGATGTTGTTATTAAACTGACAGAAAACCAGGCAGCACACACTGAGGCATAGCCCAAGACATACTCAGTGACAATCTCAACTTGCAGCAACCCTATTTCCTTTGAAAATGCAGAGCTGGCCCAGCCAAAGCTCCCAGTAGTCCAGGCTGTCCAGTGATGAGGAGATGCTGCTCCTGAAGGAGAGAGGAGGATAATGCTACAGAGCCAGTGGCACCCAGAGACTGAACCTAGCCAGCACGCAGCCTGGCCCTCACCCACACAGAGGCGAAACCCACAGCCCTGATGCATGCAGGGATTACCCTCTCGCTTTTCTCAAGCCACACATCTGAGCCAGCCATGGAGCTCACCTTGGCTGCCTCCCTGCCCACACCATGTGGCCATGCATGGTGACCCCTGCACCCAAGGCAGGGGGCAGGGACATGTGCCCCAGCTCCGGGTCGCATCCTGCAACATTAGTTCAAAAGCCCTGTGCTGTAGCACACAAAGCACCTCGGACCAGCAGGTGCTCCTCTCCATTGACTGGATTCCAAACTCAGAGCAACAGCCACAGAAGTAATAATTAGCTGCAGTTAATGATTACAAAGTGACAAACTAGATGCAAGCTGCAGGGCGGCACTATCCGAAAAGCACGGAGAGAGGAAAGCCCACGCGGGGATATGGATTTGCAGGTTGAGGCTCAGAGTGGTCCCGCAGCCTCAGCTCTGCCAGAGCCCAAAGTCTCCCAGGAAGGCATCCCATGGAGCTGGGTACCCCTCAGGGATCCATGGGGACCGCACTGCCCTGCAGTAACCCTAGGGATGGCAGGAGTCTCCCCTTTCCCATTTCAGCCCTCAGATGATTCAGACACGTGGACAGGGATTTCTCCGGGAGGCAAAACAGGAGAAGAGCACGCCCTGCCAATTGCAAAACAGCCTGAAAATTGAATCACGTCCAAGGCTGCAAGCCCCAGATGCAATCCCACAGATAACCCAGTTTTAGCTCCACTACTATCAACTTACCACGAGGCAGTCATTTCCTGCGACTCTCAGGGAAATATCCCACTGTCCCTAATTACTCCTTTCGGCTCGTTGTCTCAAAGATGATCCATAATCAAACACTGCCAGTTTCAGCCTCAGGAACGCATCTTTCACATTTTCAGCTGCTTTCCCTCTCACCAAACCCCTGTGCCTGGGGCTCTGCCACCCTTTGGGGCTCTTGCAGCGACTGGATTCCCGTTCCTCCCACAGCATGGACTGGGTCAGCATCAGCAAACACACAAATGACATGGTGTGGGAACCGTGGGGCTGGAAAATAAATCCTTGTCAGCATCCCATAAAAAAAAAAAAGAAGCCTCCTGACAAACTAGGGGTTTCATCTTCAAAGGTTTTTCAGGCTCTGTGGCAGCAAGGAACAATTCACAACCATAGCCCGCCGTGGCAGTGGCCCTGCAGAGCTGGCAGCCAGCATCTCTGCCCCCACTCCCAGCTCCTTGCCCGCCATGCACATGGTGGAGCAAAACCACACGGCTCTGCACGGTGCTGGGGTGCTGCTGTTCAGGGCAACCCTCCAAAGAGACAGGATCCATCCGGGAGGGCCGGAGTCGAGAGCCGCAGGGCAGGGACGCAGCAACGAGGGTCAGAGATCCGTCCCTCTGGCCACGCAGGGGGAACCCCGAGTTGATCCTCCAGGCCATCGCCTTGTAGCGCGGGAGGCCGTCAGCCCCACGTGGCAGCTGGGGCGATCCCGGGATGCATCGCTCCGCTCCACCTCGCTCCCTGCTGCCCGCAGCGCCGAGAGGGGCACGCTGGGACGCGTAGTCTCTGGAGACGGCGGCCCCGCTGCCGACAGCGGCCTCGCTCCATGTTGCGTCCTAGGTGGAGCCCCGCAGCCCTGGCAGCAGGCCAGCCGTGGGCTCCAGAGGGAAAAAAAGCTGGATAATCCCCTCTGCAAAAATGTGGTGGGAGCTGGCGCCTTCCAGCTGGCCCTGCCAGGGCGGTCCGTGCCTGGGGGCAAACCTCGATGGTGAGGTGCAGCGCTCGCCTCGAGGTCCGGACCGCTCACTGGATGCCCACAGAGGGGAGGGACGGCACGAGCGTGGCGGGCAACTGGTC
>NW_008611133.1:5529-7728 GCF_000691845.1 Merops nubicus
ACCTGCTCGCTGCAGCTTGCAAAGCACCTCCGTTGGTTCTTTGAGCTCCCAGGGCAAGCCTCTGACCCCCTGCTCGGGCTGAACTTCTCTCTTCAGGACTCAGTTTAAGAGGAAGCAGGGGAGCAGCTGAGTGAAGGACGGGGCGGGCTTCTGGCAGTGCCAGGGACGGAGCGAATGCTTGTGGTTGCTGGACTCACACCACACCGCTGCACTGGCAGCACGCGCTCTCACCGGCACCAGGGCTTTGCATGACCAGTGCAGGACAGTGCCAAAACTCCAGGGAGGGAAGGAACAGGGTACAGCCAAGCACACCCGCCTGGTGCTCCCAAGGTACGAGCAACCCAGCCCGAGTTCCAGTCCCAGCAGCATGGCACTGTAGAAACAATCTCCACCATCACAGCACGGCCCTGGGAAAACCTTCTCAGCTGGGCATCTCCGGTCACAACCCCAGTCCACCTGAAACAACAGCTACGGGAGGGGCAGCACACCTCACTGCAGCAAGCACTGTAGCCCACGAACACACGCCAACAACAGCGGGAGCACCCCATCCCTGGGTCACCCAGAGGACGGAAGGTTTCCAAGGGAGTGGGACAAGAGAAGTGCTGCAGCTGCTCTGCCACAGCACAGGACCTGGGGGGTCGCATATTTTATGCAGACCTCCAGCTCACACCAGTGAAGCGCTGCAAGTGTTCGTAAGGCTGGCACGCTGAAGAGACCACTCAAGGACAAGCACTGCTGCCCCGCCAGCCACGGGACAGGAGAGGGACCCTGGGGCTGAGCTGGTTCACCTGACTCCCCTCTCCTGCATCTTGAGGGGCTGGAGAGGTTCAAGGCAGTCAGCTCTCACCACTCTCCAAAAAGAAGCTGAAAGAGGCTCCGGGTCCCCAGCCATGGGCACTTTTGCTCACAAAGTTCAGTTCTGTGGCTTTTCACTCGCCTCTTCCTACTTTACACGGGCTGTGACATGCTGCGGGCAACAGGAAAAGTTCCTACCAAATGACAGCAAAAATTCTGTATCACCAAACCCTCTGGTGCCACCCTGTCCCCCCTCAGACCACTTTTCTTTCCCTTTCTGCAACTCAACGTGCATGCTGTTCTGCTCAGAGCTTCTCTTCCCAGTCTTTAAGACGTGCTCAGATCACAGACCTGGGATTTCTACAAAAGGAGGGCAGAGACCACGTTCGGTTCTCCAGTGAAAACCACAATTTTACCACAATGACAACGCTCCAAAACCTGAGAAGGCACAAGGACATTCAAATTTGTCTGTACTTACAACAGAAGTGTTAAGAGACAATACCTGACCAGCGCTGGAGGAGTCGCTGCAAAACTGCTGGGACAAGTTGCTACTGAAAGCACGGGGAGAACAACCTGGGGAGACCCTGGGGAAGGGGTGTTTGCTCCTATGCCCACCGGACGTGCTGGGAGCCCGTGAGCCAGTTCAGACTCTCCCGGTGAGAAGGAAGCAGCTGGGGGTTCGCAGTGTGGGCCGGGTGTGCTGCTCCAGGCCCGATTCCCCATGGGATGCACAGCCTTGGCTCGTACCTCACCTAGGGACTGGCCAACACCTCTCATTTGGGCTCCTGCTGCGGCACTTGGCAAAGGCCAGCAGCTGCTCCCTGGGCTCCTCGGCCATACCGAGGGGACCAGGAGCTGCCTGGGCTGGTTGCTTATCTTATTGCCCACCCAGGGCAGGTGGGCCGGCACGGACCACTGCAGGTCAGAGCCACCTGTGGTCGGAACAGCCCACCACAGCAACCTCTCCCAGGGGGGCTTCAGGGGAACGCCTCCTGCGTAAGCCCCCCCTCCACAGCCTCAGCACGCTGCAGCACGGAGTTTGCCCCCAGCCCCGGAGATGCGTTGGGCCCCCCCAGCCTGACCCCTGCTCCAGCTGCTCCGGGGCCGAGCTGGTGCTTTGTCTGCCAGGCAGGATGATCCCCCTGTATCCACAGCTCCCTGCACCCGGACACCTCAGCAGGGCAGCTCCTGAGAGAAAATGTGTGATCCCCGCCTTTCTTTGCACCCCTTGGACCTTTAATTCCCTTTGAGGCACTGTGGGAGGCTGGTGGGACCCTCTGAGCCGTGGGCAAGGCTGAAGTTGCAGCAGACGGTGAGGGAAGGCAGGCATGCAGCACCCCGGGCCGGGCACCGGCCCCACAGCCCCGGCGACAGCGCAGGCAGGGCGGGCAGGGGAACCGGGAG
>NW_008611134.1:0-478 GCF_000691845.1 Merops nubicus
CCTGCTCCTGATCCTGCTCAGCCCCCCCAAATCCTGCAGACTACAAGAAGACGAGCCTGGCGCCCTACGTGCGGGTCTTCGAGCAGTTTGTGGAGGAGATGGAGCGTGCCCGGAGGGGAGAGCTGCTCCGGAGGAGTGGTGAGAGCCGGGATCCCACCAGCCAGGGACCCCAAAGAGTCCCCCTGCCTCTGAGAAACGGCTCTTTTGCTCTAAAAATTCCCATTTCTCCTCTTTGCAGACCTGCAAGGAGACTTCTGAGCCCTCAGTGCCTGGGACCGCAGGGTCATCGAGGGACTGCTGAGGGACCAACGGTGTCATTGTCACCTCCCTCGCTGCCCACGTGGGTCCTGGTGCCTTGGAGCAGGGAGTCCGACCGCCATCGGCTGAGCTGCCCTGGCCCCCTGCCCTGCGGGCCCCACATGGGCCCTTCCCACCTTTTTGTACCTTTTTCTACACAAAGATCATTAAAACATGTCGG
>NW_008611135.1:0-967 GCF_000691845.1 Merops nubicus
AGAGGTTGTCCATGGGGCGGAAGCGTTTGCCCGGGGCCACGCAGTTGTAGTTGATGCCATCCAGGTAGGGTTCCTCGGGGTTCTCGGGGCCCAAAAACGCCTGGTTTGGGGCAAAAAGGAAGTCAAGTGAGCGTGCAAGGAGTGGGGTGGCCACGGGAGGTCCTGGGGGAGGTCGGGGGTGGGTGTGGAGGACCCCACGTGAAGCTGAGGGAGAGGCGGGGGGTGGAGGTGGCCGGGCAAGGGCCTCGTGGGCCCCCCGGGTGGCCACAGAAGGTCCTGGGGGAGGTCGGGGGTGGGTGTGGAGGACCCCACGTGAAGCTGAGGGAGAGGCGGGGGGTGGAGGTGGCCGGGCAAGGGCCTCGTGGGCCCCCCGGGTGGCCACAGAAGGTCCTGGGGGAGGTCGGGGGTGGGTGTGGAGGACCCCACGTGAAGCTGAGGGAGAGGCGGGGGGTGGAGGTGGCCGGGCAAGGGCCTCGTGGGCCCCCCGGGTGGCCACAGAAGGTCCTGGGGGAGGTCGGGGGTGGGTGTGGAGGACCCCACGTGAAGCTGAGGGAGATGCTGGGGGTGGAGGTGGCCGTGCAAGGGCCTCGTGGGCCACCAGGGTGGCCACCGAAGGTCCTTGGGGAGGTCGAGGGTGGGTGTGGAGGACCCCACGTGAAGCTGAGGGGGACCCCACGAAGCTGGGGGGGACCCCACGAAGCTGGGGTCCCCCCAGGACCCCCCTGGAGGTCACCTGGGCGCTGCTGTTTCGGGACAGGGCCTTGTAGATCTCGTCGATGTTGGTGGCCACGGACTCGAAGCAGGCGTTGAAGCGGTCGAAGCGTTCCTTCTTCATCTGCTCGAAGGCCTGCTTGGCCTTCTTGGCCCGCTTCCGGGCGGCCTCGAACTCTGGGGGGACACCGGGGACACCCCCGAGGAGTTGGGGACACCCCCGAGGATTTTGGGGCCACCCCCAAGGACTTTGGGG
>NW_008611136.1:0-3857 GCF_000691845.1 Merops nubicus
GGGCTGCCGTTAGTCCCACAGTCTGACTGCACAGGGAGGCACCCGGCCGCTGCCGGCGCGTCTCCCTCCCCGAGGGACTGGGGGAACCTGTGGAAAAACCGCTGAGGAAAACCAAAATGCCAAACGTTGGACATTTCTTTTCTTTCTTCTTTCCTTTCCTTCCTTTGGTTGTTTTAATTGTTCTGTGGTGGTTTTAATGGATTTGGGACAGTGAAGCAGCAGCTGCCTTTCTGATTTTTAGCTGCTTTTTGTGAATAATTTAAAAAGAAAATTTACATTTTGGAGACAAACCTGTGGGCTTTTTTATTGGTACAAACATTGTATTTAACACTAGGGGTTTTGTACAGTTTTTTGCCTTTTCTACTAGAAAACAATGTAAAGTGAATCACCATGTGACGAGAAAACAAATTGCCACTATGACCAAATGTAGAGTCTGTTCTGCAGTAATGGGAATTGATCAACTCCGAGTTGTGGTTCAGTCCTAGAAATGCTTTTCTTTACCTTGTTTGACCTGTTGCTTTATTTTCTTTTTGTTTCGATTTGCAAAACAAAAATGTCCTTTTGTGTGAAATTGTGTTGTATTCTGTAGAGAAATACGGATTTTACTTTAATGGTTTAAAAAGCGGAGGAGTACATGTTGCTTTTCTGATCTGATCGCAGAGTTTGTGTAGTGGATTTAAAAATGAAAAGATTTGTTACAAGCTTGGAAAGAGCGAGTATGTGTTAAAGGAATTCTCTTCCTTTTGTGTGCGTGTGTGTTTTTTTTTCTTTTTGTCCCAAAGGGCAACTTAAAGCTGTTTTAATTGCACAGACACACCGACAACAAGTCATTTTGTATAAGCCAAGTGTGGTACCTTCCTTTGTTTATTTGCTATTAAACTGTTTGAGAAGAGTCCTTGCGTGTTGTATTTGTGTCTTAAACTTGAGGTTGTTTTTGGGTCTCAGCATGGGAAGATGAGGACAGACGAGAGAACGATCTTCCAGTTGTTTAGCTGTGAAGCACAAAAGTTTTCCATGTCCCAATAACACGTGTTCTGGATGTACAGTATAGCCCTGGGATTTTGCCTCTATCTAGATGAGCTACTTTGAGTAGAAATGGAGAAAGATTCTGAGTGGTTTTGCCTCCATTTTGTATCATTTGGCAGTCGGGTCCCCTTCTCCATACTGGACAAGGGGAGCGCGTGGTGCGCCCCGACAAAACGGGCGCCGCTTGCCTGGGCTTCGCGGTGGCTCCAGGGCTACGGAACCTGGGGGTAACGGCAGCCCTCAGCGTGGCCGTGGCTGGGATTAAACAGGCACTAGCTCCCACCGCTCCTACGCGTCCCATCTGGCAACATGGCCGAGCTTGCCAAACGTCTTGCTTCTGCAGCACAAAGAAACCCCTCATGGGCCAGGACTGCTGGCTCGGGCTTTGTGATAGCCAAAAGTAACCGGCTTTGCTTCTCGAACTAAGATGTGTTCATCGTTCAAAATAAAATGCATTGTAAGAAGATGATAAGTATTTGGCGCAGGCCAAGTAAAATTCTTTTAGAAATGTGCCATGAGTATGACGTGAATATTGCTTCCATCAGAAGGAAGGCACCACAGCGGCCGTGACAGTGCCGCAACGTTTCTGAAAGCTCCTAAATCCTTCTGCTGCCTTGTACCTCAGAGACTGCACGCTTTTTGAGGGCAACCGTTCCTCCTCCACGTGGGATCTGGCGTACTGTTGCACCCCGCTCCCTCCTGCAGGCCTGTTAGTCCGCGAGCCCTTGCAGGCGTCAGGGATTCAGCACCGCGTTCCTCGCCCTGCCAGCCAGGGTGTGCGGGGAGCCCTGCCCCGTCCGCAGCCGGGGCGCAGGAGCCAGCCAGGGTGTGCGGGGCGCCCTGCCCCGTCCGCCGCCGGGGAGCAGGAGCTGGGCAACGTGCGCCTCAGAAGCAGCTGGCGGGAAGGACGGAGAGAAGTGGTCAAATTGGACAAAGGTTCGTTCGGGCAGGCTGGAAGACTCCTGCTTGTGCAGAAGGCTGCCTAGCCTCACCTTACACAGTCAAACCTCTGCCTGTTGCTTCATGCAGAACCCATAGTAGATCCCTCCAGGTACGTGGCTGCCTTATTTTCTGACTACTTTATTTTCTCTAAAAGGCCACCACCACCAATCAGTAGACAAGCTACAAGGAAGAGTATTAATCTCTGAAAAAATGAGCATTTCATGGCAGTTGTTGCATTTGTCAGAATTGATAGGAGATACACAAACCTGTAGATTAAGTTCTGATGTTGAATGTTTTAGGAGAAATCTTTTTCCTTTTGCACCTATCTCAACCTTTCACTAATTGTTTTGACTCCAGTCTCCAGTCTTGCTGACTTTACCAGCCGTGTTAGGCTGCCTTCATACAGCCAGGAGCCACTGAGGGTATGTTGTGAAGAGCCACAGGGAGGAGGACAAGCAGCTCAGCGTGCTCACTCTGGAGAACTAGTGAGTGTGTCATAAGCTGCACTGCGTGTCTGGCTCCGCTGCGTGACAGGTGAGGTTCCTGAGTTCGGTGTCTTCGTGTGCCTTGCAGGATCGCTGCTTTGCAGTTCCTGGGAAGAAATTGGTTCATTTACTCTGGAAGCTCTACCCGAGTTTTGTACAAACTAGAGCTTCCTGAAACCTCAGATGGGTCATCTCTCTGCCAATACTTCCTCAAAGCAGCGCAGGTAGTCAGTGCCTTGGTGATCCTGCCCTTTCACCCCTCCTTGTTTAGGCAGCCATGCAACTGATGTGAGCTCAATCTATCTAGCCCTGGTTTTCTTAGGATAGTTTTTTTATATCAATAGGCGAGTTGTGAGTTTATTCTTAGACTGTTTGATAGGAGAGCTCAAAAGTGAGTCAGTACAGAACCCTCCACAAAAACGCAGGGCTGATCCATTTCCCTCACTCCTGTTAGATGGCTTTTGTCATTCCGCACTGTGCCAATTCCTTGTGGGATACGAGAGCAAATACTGAGGGGAGCAGGGCTTTGGTGAGGTGATCCAAAAGCATCAGGAGGAGTGTGAGATAAAAGCGGGGCACTTGTGGAAGGTTAGTTTTGCAAAGTCAGCCCCTCCATCAAAGTATGGTGGCATCTTGGCTTTCCCCTTTCTCCAGTACTGTCTTGATTCTTCTGTGTAGTGGATTCTGATGGTTAGGAATCGATGGGTTAGGAAAATGAGGTTCCTGGAAGAGATGGGGGGGAGAGTTTGAGCTGTCTTCTAATTGGGCTAGTAATTCTTCTATGCAATAAGAGTGTGCAGGAATCTGTTGCTTTGTGTCATTGTTGTCATTCACTGTAAAAAATCAGCAAGTTCTGGATGCAGAACTTCAGTGCCTTTTTGAGAACTTGTGCTGAAAACTCTTGGGAGGACTACTGCAGGTATCAGATGGTGGTGAGCAGCAGTGTGTCACGAGCAGAATTTTCCAGGACGTTGGACTTCCTGCTGTCTCTCAAATGAACAAGTCAGTACCATGTTTGCAGCACACCTGTGACTGAGCTAACCTTTGTCTGCAGGAATGGTCCCTACTGCCAGCTGTGGCCCTCAGAAGAGAGGCTGAATTTCATGCCTGGCGAAGTATCGGGTGCATTGTTGCAAGTCTAATAATGCCCATGTGTGCGTTGGAGCCTTCTCGTTCGTGCCTTACTTGTTAAGGCACGTGGTGTTCCTGAAGCTCCTGTCCTTGCCGAGGCGGCCATCTCCCAGCCTCACCCACCACCACCAGTGCTGCTAAAAGGGGATGGCCAGAAAGGGAGGAGGGGAGGCAACAGAGGCATCCCTGTGACCGCGGCCAGTTGTCTGCGCTGGGGTGCTGAGAAGCCGGGTACCGGCGGGCAGGGGCGGCAGCTGGCGGCCGTGACCTTGG
>NW_008611136.1:3874-11176 GCF_000691845.1 Merops nubicus
AGTTGGCCCGAGCTGGCAGGCCCAGCTGCCGCCAATGGGGAGGAGACCAGGGCTGCCTGCTCGGATTGAGTTTCACTCCTGTCGCTGGAGATTTTCTCTTTCTCTCCCTGTTGTGCTCTCCCTCTTTGTTTATGGGATCGGACAGGCAAGTGTGCTGACGGAATCGTAGCGAGCAAGACGTTTGCCTGGTGGATTTTGGATTCTGCCTTCGGTGCTGAGCAGCCATTTCTTGCCCACGGCAAGCTCTGCCACCCTTTACAGGGCTGGGCTTTTGTGGGTCCGAGCCTCCTGAGCATGCAGCCCACCCTCCTCTGTCGGGGTGTTTGAGGTTGTGTTCTCTTGGATGCGCTTCCTTTTTGCTGTCCAGAGAGATCTGTGCGTGAGGCTTTTTAATGCAGGGGAGATGGGTCAGGACCAGACAAAGCAACAGATAGAAAAAGGACTCCACCTTTACCAGTCAAATCAGACCGAAAAGGCCTTGCGAGTCTGGAGGAGGGTTTTGGAGAAGTCTGCGGATCCTGCTGGCAGGTTTCGGGTTTTGGGTTGCCTCATCACTGCTCATGCAGAGATGGGCAGATACAAAGATATGCTGAAGGTAAGGCCGACTGGAGATGCTTGCGTGGCCTCGTGTCGTGCCCCCTGCAGAGAGCAGCTGGCAATTAGAACGTGAAACCAGGGGGGTTATTTTGTGTGCAGCAGGACGTACTGCAAAGGGGCTGACTAAGAGAGGAAAGAGTGAGAGAGGATGCTTTTTTGGCAGGGGGTGTTGTGAGACGTTCCAGGAGGGCTCTGACAGCTGAGGTCAGAGAGGGGCTCTCATTGGTCAGGACAGCACAGGAGAAATAAGGGTATGGGGATTGATGCAAGAGTGGTAAAAAGAAGCCAAATTTTCAGTTCAAGAGCCTGAGGTTGGCTGTGTTGGATTGAAGGAGCAAAAAGCAACTGGAGCGTGGGTCTGAGAAGTAACAGGATGTGTAGAGAGAGCAGCAGGCAGTGCTTGGGAGGTGGTTCAGGAATCTGGAAGACAAGGCAAAAGGATGTTGTAATAGCTTTATTATTAATGAAGGAATCACGGGAAACAAGACACAGGCAGAGGAGCAGGCTCAGTGTGCCTGAACCTTCATGTGCTACCTGAGAAAAGAGAAGAAAAAAAAGAGTAACTTTCTTTAATTAAGAGAGTACTTTAATATCTTAAACATTCCAGTGAAAGTGGAATAAAACGGAGCAAAGCTGAGCTGCATCATGTCAGATGTTTCATGCTTCTCTTGAGAGCCGTTTAGCAGCTTTGTCCCACTAGCCACGAGCCTAGTTCATCTTCCTTGCCCCAGCGACTGGGTGGAGAGGGGGAGAGGTTTCTCCAGGCTGCTCGTAGGCCTTTTGAGCCACCAGACAACTGCTCAGCATACACGGTGCTTTTCGGCCCGTGCCACTGAACAACTCTGCCCTGCTCAGAGATGAGATGCTTCTCCAGCGCAGGGTGCTGCTCTGTGGGTGTCTGAGCTGTGTTTGAAGAAGTGACACTTGCATAAATGCTGTCTTTTCTACTTCCAAGTTTGCAGTGGTACAGACTGACACAGCTCGGGAGCTGGAAGACCCAGATTACCTTACAGAGAGCTACCTAAACCTGGCTCGCAGCAATGAGAAACTCTGTGAGTTCCAGAAAACAATTTCTTACTGTAAGACATGCCTGAACATGCAGGGGACCACCGTGAGCCTGCAGCTGAACGGCCAGGTGAGCCTCAGCATGGGCAATGCCTTCTTGGGCCTCAGCTCCTTCCAGAAGGCTTTGGAGTGCTTTGAGAAAGCTTTACGCTACGCGCACAACAACGACGACAAGATGCTGGAGTGTCGAGTCTGCTGCAGCCTGGGGAACTTCTACACCCAGATCAAGGTGCGGTGTGATAAAGCTAAGGGACGGGAGGGCAATTGTCTCATGGATTCAGGAAAGGACAGGAAATGGTGTGAGTTTCGGGTTATTGTGTTTCTGAAGAAAGTGAAGTACTGAGGGAGCGCTGTAAGCTAACGTGTCTTCTTCACGAAGTGACCCTCGAGTACTCTGCTCCCCAGCAGGGCGGGGAGATTTAGCCTCGCGCCCGGACCGCAGGGCGGGAGCAGCCAGGAGTACCCCTGTCTGCTGACGCCACCAGCCCCCTCCACGCAGGTACTGTCAGCACCCAGGGCTGGCAGTCAGAGCTCACGGATTCTGTCTCTGCTGCTGGCACTGGCAAACAGCTCTTGACACGAGCGAAACCAGACAGGAACTGAGGAGGAGGGTGATTTGCTGGTTCAAACTTGTGTTATGGCAGTAAGTAGATGTATACTGCAGAAGTCTTGAGTTTTGTCACTAACAGAAAACTTGCCAATGGAAGTGTTGAAAGCTAACAGTGAACGTTCCTCATAATACCAGAAATAAAGAAAATAATACTGTGCTGGACCCTTTTAAGGTGTAAAATAAGACAAGACAAAGGAAATTTTAAAGATCGTGGCTTCCTTTGTGCATCTTGTACAATTAAAAAAATAAGACAACTGTCTTGTTGCTTCAGTCTTATGTAGCTTACCTGAGAATGCAGAAGGATGCTTAAAAATGAAAATAGGCTAAATCATTCCTTACTGTGGATTTGGTGACACCATAATTCTGCAACGATGGATAAACAGCCCCTTGGAGATCCTGGCTCACCATGTGGACAATGTGAGGGCTCCATGTAGATGTTGAGAGCAGAGATCATGTAAGAGCAGAGAAAGTTTTTAGCTTTGGCTTTAGAGGAGGGTAAATGGCTCCTGCAGTGTGAAGCTGATGGTATCCTATCTACGATTTATTGACCGAGTCATTGCCCCAACATCCCGAACCTGGAGGGTAATACGAGTTCAGTAGATGGCAATTCCACCTTCCCCTGTGCGACAGCCCATGAAAACACGTACTGAAACGTGGCACATGGAAGAGGAGCAGCAAGAGGTGAAAGGTGCATAGCAGGCTGCCAGCTCTTGCTGCATTAGTAAATAAAAAATGGTTGCTTCTTGCTTTTTGCTTTCACTTTGCTGTAACGGCTGTCTGCCTGCTTCTCTGCCTTCCAGGACTACGAGAAAGCCTTGTTCTTCCCCTGTAAAGCGGCCGAGCTGGTGAAGGACTACGGCAAGGGCTGGAGCTTGAAGTACCGTGCGATGAGCCAGTACCACATGGCAGTGGCCTATCGGAAGCTGGGGTGCTTGGCAGATGCTATGGACTGCTGTGAGGTACAGGGCAGGGGCAGGCGTGGAGGTCTCTGCAAGGGCTTTTCACCTACAGGACTGGGAGAAAGGGAGACACTGTGGCATCCACACTTGACTCTAAGTGTTCCTGTTGCTTCCCAGCCTTAGAGCTGTGGTTTCAGTAGCCCGAGAGGCCTAGAAAGTGTGGGTCTGTGAATGGCCCTTGGTTGGGAACTTGTGAACGTGACTTCGCTTGCGTTAGGAAGACTGTGCCACTGCCTTGGAGCTGACGTTCCAGTGGCTGGAGCGCACAGTCGGAGCCCTGCTGTTCTGAACCGGGAAGAAGCTCCTTTACTGACCAAAACCCATTCCTTTCAGGAGTCCATGAAGATTGCCCTGCAGCATGGTGACCGGCCTCTGCAAGCACTGTGTCTGCTGTGCTTTGCAGATACCCATCGAAGTCGCAAAGACGTGCAGGTACAGCTCGTTCCAGCCAGGAAGGACTGAGGGGATAGTGAGAGGGGGTGAAAAGCCAGCCACAGCAAAACACGTGTTTTCCTCCCTCCTTCTGCAGACCGCGCTTCCTCGGTATGACTCCTCCATGAGCATCATGACAGAGATTGGAAACCGCCTGGGCCTGGTCCAGGTGCTGCTAGGAGTTACTAAGTGCTGGATGATCCAGAAGGAGCTGGACAAGGTCAGTTACCAACTCATTTCTGCAGAAGCGGGTGGTTTACTTGGAAACTGCTTAGGCAGCGTACGTGTGTTGGAGCCCCGACGCAGCAGCTTGCACTGCACTGCAGCAGGGACGTTGCTGGGCCGCAGACTGAGGCCCTCGAAGGTTAGCCCTGAAGTGGCAGCGAGTGACCCGGAATGCCCGCACGGTGCCGCGTCAGGGTGCCGGGCTGGGCGTAGCTGTGACAGATCCCCTCTTGTCACCAATACAAGACAAAAAGCACTTGCGCTCAAGCGAAGCGTCCCAAGTGTTAGGACACCCAGCGTGCGTGTGTCGGCAAAGACAAGCTCGAGGTGCTGCCAGCATCTGAGGCGGCTGCAGCACAGCAGGGACGGTTGGGTGAGATACGCCTTGGAATCCCAGTAAGCAAATGCTGCGTTTGCGGTGGGAGAGGCAACTGTGGACTGGACTCGACTCAGCGTAACCCCTCCGCAGGCTCGTCTGTCGCCCTCGGAAGGACGGGACGCGGCAGCCAGGCCTCTACCCGGGAGAACATTCAGGGGAGCGCTCCTCAAACCCCTGCGTCCGCAGACCCCGCCTCCGGCCATCGCCACCTTCCAACACCACGAGCGGTTCTCACTTGTGAGAACCCGGCGAGGGCTTGGCACGGCGTGCTGACCTCTCCAAAACCCCTCCAGAGCAGAATGAGTGGATGAGGCTTGTATTCCGCTCCAGGCCTTAGAGGGAAGTCTGTGCTGGCGGGGTCTCCTGTTCCCATCCGAGACAAACTGTGCCCTGGACTTTTCAGCATCTCTTCCCCCAGCCCCCACACTTCACTTGGACTCTTAGTAGTCCTGGCCGTTAATTTGAGGGGTTTCCAGTACGTGGTCACTCTTTCTGGGCACAGCTCTCGGGTACCTTTGCCTGCTCG
The DNA here is from genome assembly GCF_000691845.1 of Merops nubicus. Taxonomy (NCBI): domain Eukaryota; kingdom Metazoa; phylum Chordata; class Aves; order Coraciiformes; family Meropidae; genus Merops; species Merops nubicus. The sequence continues at coordinate 8,668 of NW_008611136.1, forward strand.
CTTGCAGTTCCCGCTTCCCTCTTCTACAAGCTCCTCATCCTAGGCCGTTGCTGCCCCTGTGGGTCTAATGCCATCTCCTCTGCGGGCAAAGTGAAGCACCGGTCATCTTGTCTGGTCCTCTTCTCCTGGAACAGAGTAGAAACCTGATAACGTTCCTCCTGAAAACTACTGCATCCCAAGGGAGACCCCTGCTGCCCCATGGACAACTCTGAAGCGGATCTCAAACGTTCTGGAGGACAGAGACGGGTGATCGGAGCAGCGAGGAACACTGGCTCTAGGGGAAGGTGTATTTGGTGGAACGGCTGCTGCACCAAATACTTCCCTTCGGGCCGAACGAGACAGAGAGTGGTGCGTGAGCACGTAGGAGAAAGCGGGTGTGCAAACAGCAGGGCACAAGTGGAGGAGCGTGGTGTGCTGGCAGCACGGGTCCCTCTCCTCCCCGCCTGGACCAGTCGAATTGGAGTGGCTCAACAACCACTGAGCCTGTAGGGTAGGGTGGGGAAAAGTCTTTGATTTGCTGGTGCCTCTTCCCAACCCCAAATGATCGTGTGTGGCCACGTTGAAGCAATTGTGTTCTCACTGCTCGGAAACACCAGCCTCTGGCAACATCATAGCCCTGCTGGGCACTGTGTGGCTGCAACACATATGTAGCTCTTTGATTATTTGTGATCTTTCAGACACCAGGCTTTTGTTGTGGATGAACTTCTGGGAGGGGAGGGAATCATGCCAGACAGCTGTCATGCATCTCCAGAGCTGTAGTGATGCTTGTTTAGCCAAATTCTGCTCTGTAACTCTTTTGCCTCATTCCTGTAAGAATTGCCACAGGGCATTGATACAAGTCTGGTTTTGGTGTGTCAAGCTGAGAACTGATGACTCCTGCTCTCCATCCACAGGCTCTGGAAAGCATTGAAAAGGCACAGGAGCTGGCAGAGGGACTAGGGAACAAGGTAGGATCCTGCAGTTTCTCCTCACACTGTCCGTAGTAGTCTGTCAGGCAAATGAAGAAGCCAAGCAATAGATGGCTAAGCCAGCACTTGTTAGCGCCAGCGGTTCGTACACCAGATGAATAACCATGAAATGAGATACGTGGTCTTGCATCAATCCCTGTGCATGTGCTCCATTAATTACCTAATCCACTCTACTAAGGTGGTCTTAGATGTACGTTTAATTTCTCCCCCTAGAGATGTGGGTGTTGGTACTAAAATCACCACGGGTGATGCTGGGGACACCTTGATGTTCTGATCTTGGTCCAAATCTGTCTCTGATGCAAAGAAGCCGGAATGAGGCCTTACCTACAAAGGTTGACATAATTTTACTGCCTTTAGATACAGCTCAATTATTGTGTCTTGTTTCTAGTTCTTTCAGCTTTCAAGATCATTCATCGTTTATGCCCAAGACTCTTCCATTCTCATCCTGGTTTCAGACCAGTTCATTATACACGTATTCAGCATTAAAGTTTTTAACTCTGTTGCTCGATGTCACCATGAGCAGCAGCCAGACTGTGTGCAGGCTGGAGGCCAAGGGAAGTGGAATATGGTGTATGTCCATGGATAGCTTGGGAGAACCACCTTGGCAAAATGGCTGCAGCATCTCTCAAATCCGGTGTCCCCTGTTGTGATACAGCCAAGTAGGGTTAATTGCAAGAAGTGCTGAGACACCGGATGTCCTCTTGGCTGATCCTGTCCCTCAGGCAGCTTTCTGTGCTGGTGGGGCTGTAGTGGTTTCCACTCCTTCTGTTACTGGCCTGTCTTCACTTTGCTTCTGTTTGTGCCCTTCGTGTGCAGCTGAGCCTGCTGAAGCTCCACTGCCTGTGTGAAAGGATCTATCGCACAAAGGGACAGCAGCGGGAACTGCGTGACCACGTAGTGAAGTTCCACGAGTGTGTGGAGGAGATGGAGCTGTACTGTGGCATGTGTGGAGAGTCCATTGGAGAGAAGAACAACCAGCTCCAGGCGCTGCCTTGCTCCCACTTCTTCCACTTCAAGTAATGAGCTGGAAATACTAAATAACCTTGTCATCACATTAGTCGTAGGGAAGAGCTGCTGATGCCCAGAGCAGGACAGACCCATACATGCTTGTCTCCAGGCCTTTGTCCTGCTCACCTGCACCCTCCAGGGTCCCATCACAGGGTCATGAACCTCAAGCCCTTGAAGGAGGGGATTTAGCCACAGTATGCATCCCACTCCTGCTTCTGTCTTCAAAGTGATGGCTGACCCTTGTCCTCACCTTGTAGGCACCTAGACCACTTTGCTAGTGGGGGGGTGGGTTCTTCCCTCCCCGGCGCACTTTGGATTTTCCCTCTTGTCTAGAGGTTCACGGAGGTTAAGAAGGTGTTCAGTCTGTTATTGTGCTGCTGCTGTGGCAGAAGCGGGCTGTGACGCCATTTTGTTTAGAGAAGTGACAAAGCACTTGGTTCTAAAAAACTAAGGTGGTAAAAACCCAGCCTGGCAGCAGCACCGAAGTTCGGACCAAAGCACGGGGCTGCTGCGGCCCTGCGTGGCTCTGTGTC
>NW_008611137.1:0-1829 GCF_000691845.1 Merops nubicus
CCCAGCACTTGGCCTTGTTGACCCTCACACAATTTGCTTCCTGCACCCCCCAAGGATTTAAAGCCATGGCTTGAGGGCTTTGGCCATGAGGTGGGATGCAAACACCTGAAAGGTCACCTCCAAAACACCAATGATTTATAGACCCTGACTCCTCTGGAAGGGCAAGAAAAACCCTGCAGTATAGAGGCTTTCTGGAGCCCATCCTAATCTGCTGTCTCAAAGCCAAACGAACCAGCAGAGCCTTATTCTGCCTGGTGGGATTAATCAGTGTTGGACCAGGCTCCAGGGAAGTGAGGTGAGGCTCTGACTAGCCAGGAGCCATGGTGAGGTGGCCACAGGGTGTTAGCTGGTTCAGGGGGCTGAGCAAATCCCTCCTGGGAATCCAGCAGATGCCACCAGGATGGACCCACTCGTGCCAGGAGCTGTGGGACAGCAGGGAGGGGAGGGAAAAGGGAGAGCAGGCACCAAATTCCTCTGAAAAGCTGTGGTTTGGGTGAGGGATGCTCTGTGGTGTGTGCTGCTGGGTGTGAGGGTGCAGGGGGAGACCCCAGGAGGGGGCTGTGTGTGGGGGTGTCCTTCCTGACATGGGGACCAGGCTGTCTGGGCCACCCCGAGCATCACGCCTGGCAGGTTTCGTGGCTCTTCAAAGTGGGTCAAGCAGAAACCCAAGGAGCATCTGAGCTCACCAACCTCAAGCCAGCTGCATCTAAGCTGAATTATTCAGGGCCAGCTTAAAAAATTGAAGAGCCCGTAAAAGTCAGGGAGAGCCCAGCTCCCAGGACCACCCCCAGGAGGCAGCTCAGCCCACCCGTGCTTGGGGGGCACTTTGGGAGGGAGGACAGTGTCCTTTGGGTCTGACACTGCCCTTGGGGGTGGGGAAAGCAGGAAGAAAGCACTTGGAGAAGGTTACCCTGATGGATCCATCTCCCTGTGGTCCCCGTGACCCTCCAAGCCATAGCATGTACCCCAGGACAGCTCCGTTGTACCTGTAGCAAAAAAAGCAGAGAAGGAACCCCCTTGTCACCCAAACTGGGAATCAAGAGCTCGTGTGGCTTGAGACAGGGCAGTAAAAGTCAGGAGCTTGTTCTTTGCCACGAAGGGTGTTTGGCTGCAGCGTCTCCCCAGAGCTTGGAGAGCACCAGGTGCATTTGGGGAGCTGAGATACTCCCCTACCTCGGCCACGTCTAAAGGACTCCCCCAGCTCCTTGCCTGGGGCTTTGGGAGGGGGAGGATCAGCTTCTGGGGAGAATCCCTGTGCAAGCTGGTGAGTAAGGAGCACAGGGGCAGCAGGGCTTGGCCAGCGAGCCAGGACAAGGCGAGCACACATGCTTCAGCTCCTCTGCTCCTTTTGTAGAGCTCCTGCACCAGTCAGGGTGCCAGCCAGCACCAGGCGTGGTCGGGGGGCTCCCACCACAGCCACCCCCTTTTCTTACATTTCCAGGGTACCTGGCAGGGGGTGATGGGGTCTGGTGCAGGGCAAGGAGACAGGTCCCAAGGGGAGTGAGGTGCTTTGAGCTTTCACAGCAGCACTATCAAACCAGAGCCCAACAAAGCCATCCAAAACAAGCAGCCTGACCCCCTCACAGCAGTGTGCTGAGCTGTGCAGGTGCTCAGCCAAGGGGGGGGAGCAGCAGGGAAAGCTGAGCCCCTGGCTCCAGGCAGAGCTGGGCACAGCAGCCTGGCCCGTGCTGAGCCAAACTCCCCCTAGTTCAGCCGAGGAGAAAAGATGGAAATTTCCACCTGGCCTGTTTTCCTCCCTGGGATGAATTTGCAGGAGGAGGACCCTTGGCTCAGCCCCACTCCTGGGGCTGCCTCTGGTGGGAGCAGCA
>NW_008611137.1:1881-2270 GCF_000691845.1 Merops nubicus
AGCCCCCCCTCCTGCCCGCAGGGTTTATTGGCTGCCTGCAGATTGTCACTCAGAGCCCGGCGCTGCAGCCGCGGTGAGCAGGGATGTCACCTCTCCTCCTCCCCACTGCCACCCCCCTCCCTGGCGCCAGCCGGGCTGCTCCCCAGGGCTCTCGCCCCGCTCGGTGGGAGGGGGCACCTGCTGTGCACCCCCCGTGCCTTGCTGCTCCTGTGGGGAAACGGGGTGGCATCGTTTGGGTTGTACCCTTGGGGAGACCATGCTGTGAATCCTGGGGTCAGTTTTGGGTCCCTCACCCTAACAAGGACCTTGAGGGGCTGGAGCGTGGCCAGAGAAGGGCAATGAAGCTTCTGGGGAAGGGTCTAGGGCCCAAGTGTGGTGAGGAGCAGCTC
>NW_008611137.1:2586-3196 GCF_000691845.1 Merops nubicus
GGTAACACTTGGACCCAATGATCTGAAAACTATTCTATAATTCTATAAATCCCCATGATCTTGCCTGCAGCCTTGGCAGCTCGCCTGGCTCAGGAAGCATAAGAACAGACACCTGTGGGGCCCCTGCCTGGAGCACCCCCCTTGGGGACACACAGCCTCTCTCTAGACAGACGTCCCCACCTCCCCACACTGTGGGCTGCCTCCCTCCTCTGCCCTCACCCCCTGGTTTTGATGGGCAGCAAAGCTGCTTCCCAAAAGAAGTGGGGGATTGTTGTGCTCTGCTAGCCAGGGCTGTAGTCAGTCTGTCTGTCTGTCTGTCTGTCCATCCTTCTGCCCATCCATCTATTCTTCTGTCCATCCATCCATCCATCCATCCATCCATCCATCCCTGGGACGGTTTTGGGAGGCGCCCCCCCCCAGCCTCTCTCACACCACAACCGATGGCAGGGTGGAAGGACCCTGTCCCTTCAACCCCGATGTCCTAGATGGAACTGCCAGGGCTCTCTGAATTCACCTCTCTTTGCGATTCGCTCCAGCTCGCCCCCTCCCCCCAATAAAGCGCACGTCGAGGCGGTGCCCGCAGCCAGGGCTATGTCCGTGCCCTGCCCCA
>NW_008611138.1:0-202 GCF_000691845.1 Merops nubicus
CCCCAGCCCCGCCAAGGTGGGTGCCCACCTCACGCAGAGCGCAGGTTTTGGCTGCCCTGGCCCCTCCGCGGCGGAGGAGTCGGAGCGGGGATTTCTTCTGCTGCCTTCCCGGCTCAGCCCAGAGCTCCTGGAGCGGCTCAGCCTCACCCCCACTACCCCCTCCCATCTCGGCCCGACCCAGCCCCGGCCGCGGTGGTCCCTC
>NW_008611138.1:296-511 GCF_000691845.1 Merops nubicus
CCGCAGGTGGTCCTGCCTCCGGAAAGCCTTGTGGCAGATGTCGCAGGTGTAGGGCCGTTCGTCCGTGTGGGTCCGCTCGTGGATGAGAAGGTTGTAGGACTTGGTGAAGTGCCTCCCGCAGAACTTGCAGATGAACTCCTTTTTTGTCTTGGAGGGCAGGCGGCCGCGGGAGGGCTTCCTGTCCGGGGACAGCTTGCTGATGCCCGACAGAGGCG
>NW_008611138.1:553-1087 GCF_000691845.1 Merops nubicus
CGTGGCGGCCACGGCCAGGTTGGCAAAGTCAAAGCGGGGTCTGTCCTTGTGCAAGGCTGGGAGGACGTGGGCGATGGCCCCTTGCTTGGGATGGAAGAGGTGCGTGGCAAACGGGAGCGCGGGAAAAGGGAAGCGAGAGTCTACCAAGCCCTGGGCGGCCGCCATCTCCGTGATGGTGGAGCGGGTGATTTCATGCACATTGGGGTAGCCCAATGTCCAGTGGTTCATGTGCATGGTTTGCACGGCACTGAGTCCATACAGACCTTGCAACTGGTCCACAGCTGCGGGAAAGGTGTTCACAGCCTGGAGGAAGGAGTAGTTGGTGAGTTGAAGGGATGGGTGCAGCGGGATGGGGGCTGGCAAAGCCTTGCTTCCCATCTTCCCGGGGCGGGTGCAGGCCGGCGGTGCAGCTGGTGCCTCTGCTGGGCTTTCGAGGCGGGGAGAAGATCCTAGGAAGAAAGAGGGAGAAAGGAGAGGAAAGAGACTTTTACTGAGAGCAGCTTGGTTCCCCTTAGCCGAGGTGGGCGCAGCGGC
>NW_008611139.1:0-1127 GCF_000691845.1 Merops nubicus
GAAAAAGCCCCCCTGGGGTGGGGAAATGCCCCCCCCGGGGTTGGAGGGGGTGAGAGCAGCTTACTCACCAGTCCCTTTGTATTTGTCCACAAAGCAGTATTTGAGCTCGTAGTCACTCAGCAGATCGTGGACTTCCTGGATCAGCAGAGAGAGTCACCCAAAAAATTCATCAGAAAAAGAGATTTGGGAGGAAAAAACAGAAGGAAATTCAAAAGAGAGAGAGAGGGGATGAAAAAACAGCAAAAAATAGAGAGAGGGGATGAAAAAACAGCAAAAAAAAGAGAGAGGGGATGAAAAAACAGCAAAAAATAGAGAGAGGGGATGAAAAAACAGCAAGAAATTAAAAAAAGAAAGGTTTAAGGATAAAAAAACACCAAAAAAATTTAAAAAAAGAGAGATTTGGGAGGAAAAACACACAAAAAAATTAAAAAAAAAAAAGAGATTCAGGATGAAAAAGCACCAAAAAGTTAAAAAAAAGAGACTTGGGATGAAAAAACAGCCAAAAAAAGAGATAATGAAAAAAACACCAAAAAAAGAGAGATTAGGGAGGAAAAAACACCAAAAAATTCAGGAAAAAAAGAAATTTTGGATGAAAAAAACACCAAAAAACGTTTAAAAGGAGGTTTAGGAGGAAAAAACACCAAAAAATTCAGAAAAAAAACAAATTTTGGATAAAAAAACAGCAAAAAAATTAAAAAAAAGATATTTGGGAGGAAAAAAACACCAAAAAATTCAGAAAAAAAAGAAATTTTGGATGAAAAGACAGCAAAAAATTTAAAAAAAAGAGATTTGGGAGGAAAAAACACCCAAAAATTTAAAATATAAGAGTCAGAGTTGAGGGAGAAGCTCCAGGGAGGACCCTAATTCCTACAGATTCCCCCCAAAATATTGGGGAGGGGAAAAGGGGCTCGAGTTTAAGCCCTCTGGGGATGTTTCCTCCTCCTCAGGCTCAAGATTTTTGCCCTCCCCGAAGCGATTTGCAGCCGCGGGTGCTAATTAACGCTAATTAACGCTGATTAACAGAGATTCGGGGCTGGCTGAGCGGCAGAGGAAGGTTTGAAGCGGGATGAGGGGTTGGGGCTCCTCTAATCCCCCCCCCTCAGGACCTGGGGAAGGGATTTGGGGAC
>NW_008611140.1:0-1228 GCF_000691845.1 Merops nubicus
CCCTTTCCCTTCCCCTTCCCCTTCCCCGTCCCCTTCCCCTCCCCTGCAGCCGTGGTGGCCTCCTGAGGGTGCCCCCCCATTGTTCCCCATGTGCACAACGTGACCAGTCCTGGCTGCACCGGGGCCACAGCAGAAGCCTTGCTGCACCCTCACAGGCAGCAGCCACCACAACCACTAACCCTCGAGGAGCCACAGAGAGGGGGTTGGGAGTGGACCAGTCTCAGCACCGCTCCAGAGGGGACCAAGCCGGGAGCCAGGGTCCAACCCAGGGTGGGGGGCTTCCCCTGGGGCCAGTGCAAGAAAAGCTCAGTGGGGGCTGTTCCCATCGCTCCTGCCCATCCACCCGTGTCGCCGGGGCCGTGTGTGTGGGGTGGGTCTGCACATGGGCCAGGAGCAGATGGAGTCCCTGTCACCAACAAGGAATTTGAGACTCCACCGGGGTCCTCTGTTGTGACTGGCCACACGCCAGAGCAGGGAGAACAGGGCTCCTGTCCTCCTGTGGGCCCGAGTGTCTCCAGGCTGATGCTGGTGCCTGCCTCGCCCAGCATCACGGGTGTCCCCGAGGCGGGGTTCCCATCAGTGGCCTGGAGTCACTGTGGGTGCAGCGCGTGTGGGCGCAGGATGAACGTGGGAGCTGCTGTTTGTTGCCTGCAGTCAGCACAGGGAAGTACATGTGCAAGTCCCTGAGCTCAGCCAGGGGAGAGCAGTGACCAGACAGGGCGTGAGCTATTTCCACACTGATGGAGTGAGACATGAGGAAGTGTAAGAGCTGCTTACTACCTGCAAGACAGGCACTGAAAAAATAACGTGGGAAACTCCAAAGGTTGTAGCTGACTGTGAAGACAGAGCTAAAGGAGTTTGTGATAGCTTGGGAGTTTGGCTCTGCTCAGATAAAAAGCTGTTCTTTGTCTAGAGTAAAACAAGCACCGATTTGTTGTCCATCTGTCATGGACAGACGTAGGGTGACTCTGGTCATGCCTCTGACCTTGGCGCCACAGCCCGTGCTGCAGCCTGTCCCCTGGGCTCTGGATGGGGCAACTCCCATCTCTGGCCTGTGCCCCTGCCCCTCGCTGCTGGCCCGAGCTGGAGTGGACGAGCTGGGATGTCACCAGAGAGCCTCTCAGGGAGCAGAGCTGCTCACAGCACTGAGCTTGCTGGGCTGGGTTCCTCGTCCCCAAGCAGGGGCCGAAGGGCTGGGCCAGTCCTTGGAGATGAGATCGGTTGTGAG
>NW_008611141.1:0-316 GCF_000691845.1 Merops nubicus
CACCCGTTGTTCCAGGCGCTGCGTCCTTCCCCCTGGCTCCTGCGGGGCTCGGGCCCCGAAATAAAGGCTCTGGAAACCTTAAAGGCAGCTCGGAAGGGAGACCTGGCTTTATTCAGTGCTGGGCGGACGGTGACCACACACCCAGCGCACCCTCAGGAGACTTTCACGTATCATTTATACAGCAAAAAAAGCTTCCCCATTTTATGGACATTCATTAGTGATAATCTCGAGAGACGCGCACAGTTCATGGTGCTGTGTCAGCAAAGTCCACTGCCCGTGGCAGGGGGGGGTTTACAGGGGCGCTGGGGGGCGTTTG
>NW_008611141.1:352-693 GCF_000691845.1 Merops nubicus
ACACTAACTGTTGACTTAGATGCCTGCTGAGTCCTTGAAGAAGATCAAGAGGTTCCTGTAGGCAACTGAAATCCTTTTCCATCTGGCATTGGAGCAAGTCGTTGGACACAGACAAGGTCCTTGCAGCAATTAGCTGCGTGGTTCCGTTTCCTCATCGTTCTTTGCAACACGCTCTCGGCTGAATGTTTCTCAGCCAGACTCGGCACACACTGCAGTTGGAACACGAGGCGCTTTAAGGGTTCCTGGTGTCCTAAGAGAACTTCGCCGTGTATCGCTGCTCCAGGGACAGGCCTGTAGCAAATCTCAGCTGAGAGCGAGCAGGGCCCCTCGGCCCGGCCCGG
>NW_008611142.1:0-1569 GCF_000691845.1 Merops nubicus
CCCCGTCCCGCGCCGGGGGCCTGCGCATCCCCCTCCGGTGGAGAGCGGCCGGGGGAAGCTGCCGGAGTAAGTCAGCCGCGGGGGGATTTTCAGGCTTGCGTTAGGAGCAGCAAACGTGAGCCAGGGCCGCTTACTTCACAGGTGAAAAATAAAGCACCGGCTGAAGTCCAGATCACAGCAGAACAGCTTCTGAGAGAGGCGAAGGAGAGAGAACTTGAACTTCTCCCACCGCCCCCACAACAGAAGATCACAGATGTTGAAGAGTTAAATGACTACAAACTCCGGAAGAGGAAGGTAAAGGGAAAAACGCCGCCCTACTCTTGGTGGTGCTCATGGAAGCACTAGAATTTCACTATATTTTAGCTTTAAGATGTAGTCTGTATTACTCAGGGATTTTCCAGATGAATAGCAGTTTAAAAAAAACAAACAAAAGCACTTCCTTTTCATAGAAAGTGCTGCAGTTCTGCAAAAAATAAGTTGAACTTGTTTTACACTGAATTTGGTTGTATGCAACATGACACGTGTGACCATGTATGTTCAGAATATTGCCAGAGTAGTTACATACATAGTTTATATGCTGTTTCTCCATCACCACTAATACCTGGCCAGTCAGCAGGAATTACAGTAATGCTGATGGTTTTTCCACCTCAGAAAAAAATACAGTCTGTTTGCAAGTGATATTTCTGTTCTGTATAGTTGTGGTATTGCTCAGCACACTCTGGAACACAGCTTTCAACACCAGTCGTGCTTATGTTTGATGGTTGTCTTGAAACAGGAAAGTTTTGCATGTGGAATTCCTCCTGTGAGTGGTGGTATCAAGGCACCATATTAACTGTGCCAAACCATGGTTAGCCACATCAGACACCGTCAGCCCTGGTCCTGACAGCAGGCAGCCAAGCCTGACCGTGCTGACACCACTGCACTGAGGTGTCTGGCGTCCTTGATGCCAGCATGTCAAGTCCAGGGTGCAAGGACAAGGTGTTCTGCTTCAAAAAAACCCCACATTCAGAGCAGTGATACGTACAGGTCAAAGTGGATAAACTCCTGCTGCTGCATGCAGATGTATTCAGGGTTGTCTTCAGGGACTGGATTCCATCTGTCCAGGTAATGTTGCTACTGAAACATAAAGCAGGAGAGTTAAAAAAAAATAATAATAGCACTGTCATTTATTACTCCATCAGTGTGTGAGGTTGCAGGAACTTGAGTTTAGTCCCATTCTGTATGATGATCTATGCTTCTAGCTTCTCTGTTATGCAATTTCGGTTGTTTTTTTTTGTATTGATATTTGTGTATTTGTAACTTTTGCATTTTTGTTTAGTATATAGTTTTTTGTATTGAGTATGATTTGTTACTGCATCCGCAGGGGTGTGGAATTCATTCCAATACAAATAAGACTTTTACAGCAAGATTGGTTGCATAGAGGGGTTTGTTACTTACAGAAATCATTTTCTCCTCAGACTTTTGAAGATAACATAAGAAAAAACAGGACTGTGATCAGTAACTGGATAAAGTACGCACAATGGGAGGAAAGCCTGAAGGAGATACAGAGGTAAGCGCTGCAGCCGCAGC
>NW_008611143.1:0-5063 GCF_000691845.1 Merops nubicus
CTATCGCCGCGCCTTCCCCGGGCCGGGCCGCGGGGATTCCCGCCTTGGCATGAGTCCTTCCACAGAAGAAAAGCCTTTAAAACAACCCCAATCCCCTAACTGTGCTCTCAACCAGAAATCCAGCCGTAACTGAAGTCGTATATTTTAAGAACAAAGTCTGTCTCAGTGTGGCAGTTCTTGTCCCACAAAAAAAAAAAAAAAGCAAGGCTGTGGTAAATTTCACTTCCTTTAAAAAGAAACTTTTAGAGCTGTCTTAATCGCTTACCATATATTGTTTTACATTTCTTTCATAGCAGTAGAAAAAGCTAGCTCACGTGGTTTCTTCCAGGTTTTTAAACTGTGTTTTCCTTAACGCAGGAGCTGAGCCAATGACTCTTGGTTCCCCGGCATCTCCTAAACCAGGAGCCAATGCTCAGTTTCTTCCTGGATTCCTGATGGGTGATTTACCTGCTCCAGTGACACCACAGCCCCGCGCTTTAAGCGGCCCTTCAGTTGGCGTAATGGAAATGAGGTCTCCACTGCTTGCAGGTCAGAATTTGTTAAATGCTGAAAAACTGTCCCGAAAGTAGAAATGAGGTTTGTTGTATTGCTCTATGTGACTGTTACAGACTTGATTTCCTGTAGTTTTATAACTTGCTGAACGAATGAATGATAAACTTAACAGTAGTCAATGTGATGTAAGGTAATTAACATGAAATAGAAAAAAACTTATAAAGCTAACCATTTGTGTAATATAGCAAAGAACTGGGGGATTAATTGCCTTGCTGATCACTGCAAAAGTGTTTGAAGAAAAGCAAATGCTTCTTTGATCTGCCATCCGAAACAGCTAACAACCCTTATCTGGGAGAACGGTCATAACAGTCAGAATTCACAAGCATTCCGGACCTCTCAGCAGAACAGGGAGAAAGGAACTATTGAAAATTAACAAAGAATAACACATACTGGGGAAATACAAAGTAACATCTCTCACCAAATTATCAGTAAAAAACACAACTAATGAGGAAGAGCAGATGTTCACCAAGGACAAGAGCTGACCAAAACTGGCTCAAAACTATAAACACGCCAAATCACCACATTCCAGACAAGAGGTGAAAAGAACATCGCGAGGAGGACATACGGCCTTCCTCCCAGAGACCACCTCCCACATCTGGAAGACCCTGGCCCACAATTACCAGGAGGATCTGCGCAAGCACAAAGGACTGATCAGCTAATTATAATATGAAGTGAGGCTAATTATAATAAGAAGCCGGGGGTAGGCGGGGTTAGGTAATGAATATGTATAGGCAGCAATTAAATACGTAGTGTGTCAAATGGAGTTTGGCAAAATTCTTCAAAGCAGGCTAAAATTTAATAAGTGTTTTAAATATGGCAGTTTTAGTAGCAGAGAAGGCTACTTTTACAGGGAAGGTAATATGAACCTCTCCGAATAGAAAATCAGCCTGTTCACAGGTGCGTTGCGCATACAACCATCAATGTTTTCTCTTTGCTTAAAACAGAGATGTCTGCTGGCAAACCAAATGCAGCTTGTGCAAGCTGCTGCTCTCTTTGCTGTGAATGCTAAAAAGTTGCTTGCAGATTTTCAGACTTAGAAAAACTGGATGGAGAAAAACTGAAAAAATAGTTCTTAATAATTAGTGGTTACATTTACAGTCTAGATGTCTGCTGTAATTGGGCTGGAGTGGTGACTTTTCCCAGCTGTAGTTGCTCATCTCTTTCCAACCACCAGATTGATCCAACTAGAAAAAGTCCTTACCTGTGTTTCTGAGATATTGGTGTTACATGTCTCTGTTTTCTTCTCTGAGAAGTAGGAGTGGGTAGTTAACAGCTTCACTGATTTATTTCATGTTATGGGTGATCTTGGCATTTCTATTAAATCAGCTGGTGTATTCTGTATACCTGATGGTGTTAGTGTGCTAGACATTTTGAAGGAGGACTAGAGGATTAAAATACTGCAAGATGATTGTAGGTACTGTCTTCTTTCAATTTCAAGCAGAATTTGTCCCTTCCAGCTTGAGATATTCTATGGGTGGTCTGTTGGACTCTTCCTTCTTGCTCTTGTCTGTCTCCCATGGCCCCCTCATATAGAAGCCTCCTAGGAAAATATTTATAAAGTTGAAAATGGTCATGTGAATTTCAACTAATTGTTTTTAAAAGGATTTATTTATTACAGCCTCTGAGTATCTAGAAAAAGGGTGACTTGTTAGATGCTAATGCAGGCCTCCCAAAAATCAGTGGTTAAGTGTATCCCTTGTTCTGAAAACTTTCATGGAAGAGTGATTTATAGAATACATTGTAACAGTTCTTAGATGTGTTTAAACAGTTTGGAGAGGAGTCTTGAACATCAGCATTTAGGATTTAAAAGCAGTTTGGAAAAGCTTAATTTCCAAATCTTCTGCAGGTAAAGAACTGTTAAGTTCTTTATTTAACTGTTAAATTATTACTCTTTTTTTTTTTTTGTTTTTCCTGGAGTAAACCTACACATAGTGTTCGGAGACATGCTACGATCTTTCAGTCAGTTTAGATTCCCTGTTATACTGGAAGACCCAAAGTTTACAAAATGTGAGAGCAGCTGGATTAACTAGATCCCATCTAAATGCAAGCCAGTCCCTGCTCTCTAAAGTTCATGTTTTTATTTAATATGAATTTAGACAGGAAGGAAAGGAGTTTGGAGAGCGGGAACGTGATGGCACGTGCGATGTCTGTGTGCATTTTGGTGTGGTTCTTTAGCATGTCGAATGGCTCAAGTCTTAAAAACTTTGCTCTTACATCTCTGCTGCAAGGAAGTTAATTTCTGAAACTATTCAAATGTACTACTACTAACCTGCCTTAAAATAAGCAGCTACAGCTATTCTGAAAACGTTGCAAACAGAACAAGTGCATGTAAGTAGTGAATATCTTGGGTTAATTAAAGTTCTAAAAGTTACAGATGATGCTTGTGTAAGGAGGCTGTTTCTGACACGTCGTATATTCACGTGGAACATTCAAACCAGAACAGTTTGGTTGGCCAGATTTTTTTGCAAACCCCCAGCGAAACAATCACCAGTTTCTTTTGGCTGAGTTTACTACTGAAGTTTCAAGAACAAGTAGCAGTGGAGTAAAATTAAAAGTTTTCTCATGCTCTTCCTTTGTTACCTTGAATTGCAGGAGGATCTCCCCCACAACCAGTAGTCCCTACGCACAAAGATAAAGGTGGTGCTCCGCCAGTGAGAAGCATATATGATGAATTATCTAGCCCTGGACTTGGATCAATGCCTCTAACCTCAAGAAGACCAGTAAGTGGCTTAGGTTCTGGCCTATTCTTAGCCGGAGATGTGAGGTAGCTTACTGCTTCAGTGAATTCTTTAACTCAGCTGTATAAACTGCTACGTAGCAAAATGACTGGTGAGTCTTCAGCTGGCACTGTGGCTAAGTCTGGGTGTTTGGTGTGCCTGTTCCTGCCTAGTCTAAATGAGAGCTGCAGTCATGGAGCTGTCTCCTGTCATCACTGATTTTTGATACTGTACAGAATGAAAAATGCAAATCATGCCTCTGCTGTCTTTGTACATGACAAAGGTAGGTTCATAGCTCTCCACCTTCTTGCAAATTTATTGGGCTGCTGATTGCCAGAAAGGTCTAAATATGCTTTATTTTTTTTCTTTTAGCTGGAAATAGAGCCACTTTACTGCAATAGAAGGAACTACTGTGCTGACTAAAATATCTAATCGAAATTTAGGCAAGGAGGTGGCATTCATTTTGAAAAAGTAGCACTAAAATTTCCAGGTCATTCTAATAATAGGCTCTGTGGCTTACCTCAGCCAAGCAGTCAGATGTTAGTAGGTTCTTTTTCAGTGAACATGTTTCTTTTGATGCAAGGACAGAGCTTTACACTGAATGAGCAGTCTTCTTATTGAATGTTGCCTTCTGAGAAGTTTATTCTGAAAGCTCAAATTCTTTGTGAGGTACAGAATCCAATACTGTCTTAAAGGACTGGATATTTTAAAAAAGAGAAATCATTGGAGCACATGTTGCTTGGTCTACAGGTGATCTGGTTTGATCTTGTATCTTAAGAAATGTCCTGATTCTGGCTAAAGAGACACTGAAATTGTTTGGATATTGAAATCCTTCTGTGTTAAAGTAGCTGCTAGCAGCTAAAACTCAAAGTATGCTTTCCTTTGGTGGCAAAGTAGTAGTTGAGAGGGCAAGCAGATCTGGTGATGAAGAGTGCAAGGAGGGGTTATGCTCCCATGATTCCTAAGCTGCTGAAAATCAGGTGCTGGTAGCTTGGGATACTGGCCCACTTCCCATCAGGATGCACCAGAATCTGTGAGTTGCTATACTACAGCAATAGTGAGCTTTCCATTTTGAAAAAGTTAAGCTATAAGGTTTCTGAGTACTGATACCTAAAGCTACTTGGTTTCACAGAGCATGTGATTGGAGTTGGGTAATGGCTTTTTCAGCTGCTGTTACTTAAAGATCACCCTAAACCTAAATAAGCTTTCTTCTTGTATACTAGTAGCACTTGTTAGATGATTAATAGTGTAGACAGACCCTGAATGCTGTTGCTTGTGGTGCTTCCCCCTCTGTACTTTGCTCAACACTCCCATGCTGTCTCTGATGCTTGCACATAAGTCTCTGATCTGGAAAGTTAACTGCATGCTCTTCTAAGGCTTAGTAATCAGCTGGAAATTCCACAATATAGTAGTTGAAGCCTACTGCATGTCCAGGCTCTCTGCTGGGCTGTGTGTGAGAGTGTAAAAACATTGTCAAATAACTTTTTGTTAATAACTTCTAATAATCTTGTATTAAATATATATGTCTTCTTACTCTTAAATTTAGGAAGAACTTAAGGAAAACAGCTAATATTCTTGTGTGATGTTTTAAGCTACATGAAAATTATCACTTCTGAGATGTGTACCCTGTAAGAATGATCTGTGACTTTGTGTGTTTTAATGCAGGCCAGCTTTTCCCTAACACAGAGCCCATTGGGTGGAACTATGCCATCAACTCCAGGAACAGGTAGATACCCTGTCAAAATATGTAATCTATTTTCTTGCTGCTTTCCTTAATACACATTTCCTTAATAC
>NW_008611144.1:0-243 GCF_000691845.1 Merops nubicus
GTACGCCCAAAGCGCACACACACACACACTTTACTCCTTCAGGTCAGTGGTTATATTTCCCTCTGTCAGCGCGCACCAGTGGAGTCGGGAGCTGAGACCCTGCTCCCGTTCCGCCAGGGAAAATCCAGGTCACCTCAGCCTGCGCTTTCCTGCAGGCTGCACAAACAGCTCCCACTGACGAAAAAAAAAAATAAAAAAGACGAGCGAGAAAGCCAGTGTACAGTTTGATCAGAAACTGGCGCT
>NW_008611144.1:373-646 GCF_000691845.1 Merops nubicus
GAAGAGGTCTTCCCGCTGCGCTTGCTGCAAAGGATACGGACAAACTGCGCTGGACTTGTAGAGCATCCCACATAGGTTTTCGCAGAAGCTCAGATGCAGAGCAAGGGCAGTGACAGAAACAGTTTTTCCCGCGGCTATGGGCAGAGCTGCCAGGTCGCCTTTCTTCAAACAAGGCAGGCTTTTCTCCAGCACAGCAACCGGGGCTGAGGGGAATTTCCAGCAGCGGCTGACTCTGCCTCGGCCTTCCTGATTTGTTCAGCAAGCCGAAAGGCT
>NW_008611145.1:0-462 GCF_000691845.1 Merops nubicus
TTATTAGTGTTTTTAAATTCTGGCTCTGCCTTGCAGCAGGGCTGGGCAGGGAAAGCAGCTGCTGAAGGACGTGAAGCAGGCCCAGTTTTTTAGCTATGAAATCCCAGCTCCCACATTTGCTTGGGCACCTGAGGTGGGGACTGGCCCAGCATGGCAGTGCCAGTGCTGCCCACACCTGCACCAGCCTCTGCATACAGTGCCCTCCCTCCTGTCCTGCAGCTGGCAGGGGAGTGCTCCAGCCTCAGGTGTCCTCGGTGCCTCTGAGGATCCCACTGCCCTGGGCATCCCTGGGTATCCCACTGCCCTGGGCATCCCTGGGTATTCCACTGCTCTGGGCATCCCTGAGCATCCCACTGCTCTGGGCATCCCTGGGTATCCCACCACCCTCAGGGACCCCGAGCATCCCACTGCCCTGGGCATCCCTGGGCATCCCACTGCCCTCGGCATCCCTGGCCATCCCAT
>NW_008611145.1:541-879 GCF_000691845.1 Merops nubicus
CTGCCCTGGGCGTCCCTGTGTATCCCACTGCCCTGGGCATCCCTGAGCATCCCATTGCCCTCGATGTCCCCGAGCACCCCACTGCCTGGGCATCCCCCAGCACCCCCTGGCAAACCCGAGGCTGGGAGCAGGGCCAGGAGCGTGGCACCCACGGGGGATGTGCTGGTCAGGGTCCCTCGGTGGGTCCTGGGTGGGCTGTGGGGACTGGGGAGCACAGGGAGTGCTGTGCCAGTCTGTCCCAGTTTCCCACCTCCTTCATCTCAGGGTGGAACCCCAGAAACTCAGACAGATTGGGAAAATGGCTCTGGGGGTCCTCCTCAAAGGAATCATCAGTGTTT
>NW_008611146.1:0-1246 GCF_000691845.1 Merops nubicus
CCTTCCCCACCGCAGCGCCGGCCACCGCCGGACCTGCCCTGGTAGCCAGGTCAGGCAGGGCTAGGGCTCCTCACCCCTGAGTCAGTCCTCAGGACACGGGGGTGGAGGGCTCTGGTTTAGGTCTAGGAGAAAAAAAGTGAAGGATGAGTCATAAGACCTCAAATGATGATTTTAGCGCCCGCCCCCCCTGCTCGTCCTCCTGCAGACAACACATGAGGGATCGCCCAGGCCCGGGGAGCAAGCTCCACAAGGTGTGAAGCCAGCCTCTACCCCAGGCTGTGCTCCTGGACCATGCAATCACAGCATGCTTTGGGTGGGAAGAGACCTTCCAAGGACAACAACCCCCCTGCAGGGAGCAGGGACATCTGCAGCTAGAGCAGGGTGCTCAGAGCCCCAAACAACCTCCCCTGGGATGGTGCCAGGGATGGGGCAGCGACCACCTCTCTGGGCAGCCTGGGACAGGGGCTCAACACCCTCAGCAGCAAACATTTCGCCCTTCTTTCTCGTCTAAATCTCCCCATTTTAGTTTAAACCATCACTCCTTGTCACAACAGGTCCTGCTCAGAAGTCTGTCCCAGCTTTCTGACAGGTTGTGGCTTTCTCTGTCCCTGCTCCAACAGGTCCATGCCTCTCCTCAGACACAGTACTCCAAGTGGGATCTACACCCCTGGATGTCACTCTGCAGGGAAGAAAACAGCTCCTTCCAACCCAAAACCTCCTCCACGTGCTGCCCACGTTCCCACTGCACCGAGAGGCCCCGTTTGAGTGCAAAAGCTCCAGTTTTCTACACACCTAGAGCCTGCAGCAAGGAGAAAGTCTCTCCTAAAGGCTGGAAAGGGCTGGGACTCACTGTGCTCCCTCCTGCCTGCCCCTCCTCTGCTCCCAGTCTACCCAGTTCAGGGCTGGCTGGCACGATGGCAGCTGAGAAAAGGGGCTGGGCCATGCGAGCGTGTCAGGTTTAAGCCTCTCCTCCTGTCAGAAGAGATTTGGCTCGTACTGGCTTTTATTTTTAGGCTAGATACACATACAGCTGAACTTCCATAAAACGTACAACCTCCTGCTGGGAGCAGGGGAGGAACCAGAAAGCCCAGGGTGCTACCAGACCTGAAGACTCAGGGAGGGGTTCTCCTCTCCAGCCCCTTCCCCAGACTCTGCTGGAGCTTTAACAAAGCACCGAGGAAAACTTGGGGTTTCAACCTAAAAACAGCCCAGCCCTCAGGCCTGGGGAGGAGGAAGAGGAGGAGGA
>NW_008611147.1:0-3180 GCF_000691845.1 Merops nubicus
GCCGCCGCCAGTGGGCGGGACCCCCACTCTGGAGCTGGCTCGGGCTGCGCGGAGAGGCGGGGGCCGGGCCGGGGGCATCGGTACACGCCTTGCCTGAGGGAGGATGAAGGAGGCGGCTTCTACTGTCACGACGTGTAGCAGGAGCACAGCAGCAGTCCTTCCCGACAGGGCGCCTGAGGTGCTGCTTAACATTTGTGGCAGGTCACCCCTATGACCTGCCCCGCTACAAAATGATAAATTCCCTTTGAAAGTGCTTGCTTAGAAATCTTCAGGTTTTTCCATCGTGTTCCAGTCGATTCTGAAGTGAATTGGGAAATCTAACAAGATAGGGAAGAACTTCCATGCCTGTCTGTTCAATTAAACAAACCTGAAGGAGATCTGCAAACTAAAGGTACCTCAGACCTTCGGTGGAAAAGCAGTCGCCTTTTATTTTGGACCTTTTACCAAAGGAACTGCCAGAACAATTGGGAATCCAGCCTGAGGAGTTTCTAGGTGTTGGCTAAAGAGAATAGGTAGGCCTTGCTCTTGTTCAGTGGCCTGTAGGTTTAGATGACTTTGATGTGCAGAAGGTTGTGACTTGGGAGGTTTGTATGCATTAAGTTCTCTGTAATGATGTTTGTGTGAGACAAAACCATCTCATCCGGGTCTCCTTCTGAGGCCCAAGGACTACTTGACTCATCATGCTGCTGTGGTTTGGTCCCTTGTGCAGATTGGTGCCCACCCTGACACAGTTTTTGCTCCCTAGTAGTGTTTTAATGATTTGATAATTGTAGTAAAACATCTTTATAAAGACCAAGGACCAGTTAAACCCTACAAAATTATTTTTTTTATTCAAGATTTGTAGATTTTGCAAGATGTTGCAGGATTTGTAGCAGTTTGATATATTTGACATGTATTCAATCCAGTTGCCATTTTAAGCAGGTAGAAACAAGACTTCTGTTGTTTTCGATGGGAACTGGATTGCAGAAGAATTTAAGGAGCATTTTCTGGTATTTTATCACACTTTGGATTTTGAACCAAATCCTACAGTCCTGTAAATCCTACAGGATGGCAGCACAAATGATCGAGTATGTGAGGAGTTTGCAAATTAAGTAATTTACAGCTGGTAGTTTTCTCATGTCAATTTTAAGGAGGACTTCACATGGGAAACCAAATCAACGCTCTCCATATCCCTGGCAGCACGTGACTCTGCTGTGGTCTTTGACATTTGCAGTTTGGTGTAGAAGTTAGGCATGAACAGATTCCTTATGAAAACTTGCTTGCTTTGGTTGTGCAATGCTGAGCCCCACTCTGTTGAGTTGCTGTTGTTGCAGTAGAGACTTCAGTTCTAACAAGAAAGGTTCTGCAAAAACAAACAGCTAAATATCAACTGACTTTCCTTTTGCCATCAGTTTGAACAATGCGTTTGCTGTGTAGTCCTGGGGCACTGGGTTAATGTAAACCTCACTTCCAGTCTGTGGCATGTGAAGGGTGCACCCCAGGTTTTCCCTGAAAGGAGCTCTGAGGTCTCTCAAAAGGGAGAGAAAACATCCAGATATCCTTTACTGCATCTGTCCTGCAGTCTTGTGGTTCCTGTGTGACTCAGGAGGAAGGAGCTACCTTCAGTGAACCAGGTCCTGCTCAGTTAAGGTTGTAAGCCCTTGTCAGCCGTGGAGATTTCCCTCAGTTTTACCCATAATTGTAGCTGTGTACTGTGGCCAAGCCACGGTTTGCATTGAAAATGCAGTTAGGGGAGGTCTGTCCCTCTTACTGGGACACGTCCCTGCCCTAGGCAAGGCCAGAGAGCTCCAGCATTAACTTGGTGAGTTTTTAAATCTCTTGTTATTATGAAAGACTTTGCTCTGTCCAAAGCATAGTCAAGATATTTTAAATCCTCTTTCACTGTGCTGCGGCCGTTGTCCTAACGCAGTCAGAGATGGTTTATACAAGCAGCTTCTCTACTGTTGGCTCTTTGTTGCTTTCCCAAATCTCACTTCTTTAAAAGTTGGTTTGTTTCTTTTTTTTTCCTTATCACTTGATGCTCATTTTAAGGAAGTTTCTTTCCCCTAATGAGGAAGCACTGTATTGCATGGGTGCCTTATGATTTTTCTTGCAAAAACTTTATGTAGTGTTTCTGCTGCTGCAGTTACAGTAAGAAAAAGCTTCCCTCAGTGGAGGAGTGGTCTCACAGTGCTGCTGCGAGGTGTGAGGGGTCCCTTCCCCATGAGTCAGGCCCTGCAAACCCCAGGAAAGAGAGGGAAAGCAGAGGGCAGGGATTCTCTCCCTGCCATGTGGTGCTGGCACTGCCTTGGATTGCAGGTTGTGTAGCCTGTGTCCCTATCTGTTCTGAGAACTTGCTTGATTTTGAGACAGGTTATTCAATCACTTTCCTTTTTTTTTCTCCCCTTTCTATGACATGGGCTGAACCTTCCCTGCTGCTGAGGAGCACTACCACAAGCCCTGTTCAGGGCCTGCTGTGGCGACAGGGCCTGTGCTGGTACCTGCAGTGAAAGAAAAACTTGTTCGTATTTCAAAAACAAGGGATTTGGTGAATCAGCTCAAGGATGAAGGTGTGGAGGGAAGAGGCCAGAGTTTTAAATGTGGTAAGAGACATTTAAGATCCTTTCAGCATCTGGCCTGAGCTGTCCAACCACTGTGAACCTGGGTTTCAGAAGCAGCTGAGCCTGGTGAAAGTGCTGTTGAACTCCATTTAGTTTGCTACACAGGAGAAAGCATTATCCCCCTTGCGTTACTCCTTGCTTTAGTGTTTCTTCAAACCACGTGACCTTTCTTCCACTTTTGCCTCAATATCTTTTCAAAATCTTTCCCTCTTTTTGCAGCATTTCCACTCCATGCCACCACCCCTCTTGTTTTTCTCTGTTAACACTCAAGGGTGCTCAGGTGCGGCTCTTCCCAGCAGAGATGTCAGAGCTCGCACAAGTGCCTGCAGGACACAGTACTATTTCCTGATTCTTGCTTTTTCCTCCGGCTGAGGGTTCTGTGTAAAGGCAAAGACACGGGCACCCAGAACGTGTATGTACACACACACGAGCACGCACGGACACACACCGACACCTGCTCAACCTTTCCATCTTCCCAGAGCTCAGCTGAAGTCAGTTGTCTGCTCTGTGACTTGAAGGGGCTCCTGGCGTTCCCATGGGTGTGGAACTGATCACCTAACGCACCCCGCTTTCCGTTAAC
>NW_008611148.1:0-5004 GCF_000691845.1 Merops nubicus
ATCTTTTCCTTGTTCTGAGGCTAAGGTAAGGGTAGCAGACCTTCATGAACTGTGAAGAAACATGTTCTGCATCTCTGGCCTTTTCTTTGCTTCACCCTTCTCACTCTGTGATATGCAATCCTTGTTTTTAACCCAAATTTAAAGCATGGTATGGCTTGATGTCCACACATTGTCCTTGCACACGGGGTCAGCCTAAGGGATTCTGTACTTGCTGAGCTGTGGCAGAGATCCTGTCCTCTGAAGGTGCTCTATAAATCAGGGAAGCTTAAAGGTAAGACCACAGAGCAGAGAGAGATTAAGAAAGTGATTGAAGTGTCTGTAGAAGTCTCCTCAGCAAATGACCTTGTAGGTTCCTCATGCTGTTGTGGGTAGTAGTTAGTGCTCTGGGGCGTAGCAGCTTCCCAGTTCCTGGAATTCCAGGAGTAAATTCATCTCCCAGCTTGACTGGATAGAGAAATTGAGATATAAAATGTGTATTTGGGGCTGGACATCTGTAGTTCCCTGAGAGTTGCATTTCCCTTCAGCCTGGAGTTCAGGATTTACTCCCAAAATAGGCGTACAAGAATTATTAAATGTGAAATTAATCTAATTCTTCTGGACAAGCTGGGGCAGGGCAGGAAATCTGGCAGATTCCCTTACTTCTGTCCCATCTGCAATGATAGTTTGTAAACCTCTGCTTACCTTTCTGGATTTGTAAGCGACCGGAACCTCATTTGGAGAATCCTGAGTTTGAATTTTGGGCCAATGACAGATCCTGTGGAAAACGTCAAGGAAATTCTTTCTACATTTTCAAAATCCTGGTCGAATCCAATTAGCAAAGTGATTTGGTTGTACTGCTGGAAGGCTGCAGCTTCTCTAAAGATAAAGCAGACAAAGTGTCAGGGAGTCACCAGGGAATAGTACTGGGTTTAATATAGCCAGTATAATATTAGAAACAGGGCTGGGGGAGGAGGACAGAACTCACAATTCATTTCTGATTTACAGGAAGTGGGGTTTGGATCCAAATCTCCAGGTGTGGACCTGCTCAGCCACTTTTGCACTCAGTTATTTGGGGTGAGAGTGGGGACACAGAGGCCTGATGCCCTTTGCTGTGGTCCCAAACCAGAGTCCTCACTGTGTTTCTGCTTTGAACTGAGCAGACTAGACCCAAATGACACAGAGGGGGAGATGTGTTTTTCCTTCTGCTTCAGTGGAAGCTGAGGAGAGCTGTGCTGCTGGCTGAGATTGTCTGAGAAGGGTCCAAACCAAAGGGCTGGGCTCTGTCAGCTGGTGTGCACTGCCAGGGAAGCCCTGAGGCAGGTATGCTGTTGGGTCTCAGCAGAGAAATCAGAGGAGGATATCTTGCCTCCTCACAGATCCAGCCTGTCCCTAGTGGTTTGCTAACACTGACAGGTCATCACATGTGTAGGACTTACTGGTTCACTTTAGATTCTGCCTTCCTCCCAGCTTCATCAGCTAACACAATGCTGAAGGTGCCTCTTCTGGTGCCTTTGTTCCATGTAACAATATCCACAAAGTAGTGATAAACTGCAGGGAGAGAGAGTGAACGTGGTTAGACTGGCTGCATGCCCCTCTCAGAGCTGAGCTGCAGGTGCAGGACATCCTCCTCCCATTTCCTCACCTGACACAACCCATTCCATTTATCTCTAAAATCTCCCTCTCCCTCCTACGTGCCCCCTCCCTCTGCAGAGATTTCTAACAGGAGTATTAAGAGGTGTCTGGGAGGGCACCACAGCAAGGTGTGTGAGATGATCCCTATACAGCTGCCAGCACACTGCCTTTTACCATTCATGTTCACATTCCCTTCTCTTCCTCCTGTCTGCCCCTGAACCCCTTCATTTCTCTTCTCAGCATCATCCATTTGTCTTCTCTGTCACAGAGCAGAATCATCTGTTCTTTACTCTGAGCTCTAAGTCCTGAATTCACTTGCTGACCAGCCCTGAAGCTCAGGCCATAACCCCTGCCCATGGCTTGGCACGTGGGTGGTGGCAAGGGTGAGGAGAAACCTTGGTGGAACTTTTTTCACCTATTCCCCCTTGTCTGGGCCCTTTCCCTGTGCCTTTCCCTTTTCCCCAGGATAGTTTTTTTCACCTGTTCACCTCAGAGAATGTTTTTGACTCTCACTGTTCCCACACACATCTTACTTGCACAGAGTGGTGTGTTGTTTTGAAACACACTTTAGGAACTCCCCTTTTATCTTTTGTTTGCCTGTTCTCAACAACTTCCCTAGCACTGTAAGCAAGATGAGCCTGTTTTTGCCCATCTAGTGAGTAGCACAGCACCAGGCAGGTCTGCAGATAAGGAATGCAGCAGCACTACTGCCAAGTTCAATCCAGCAGCCACTGGTTTTGTTTCTAAAATACTGGTTGTGATCCTGATAGCAACAAACCATCTCTGCTCACCTGCTGAAGGAGACAATACACAAAGAAAAATCATCTCAGAAATCTGAGTTACTTACTGCAAAATGGATCTTTGTCTGCTGTATCAAAAAACATGCTGGTCACTGGATGGCTCTGTTGTGTTAAATAGCTCTTCCACTTATGGGCATAATAACCTAGAGGTGACAGGAAAGAGTTACTGCACAGGTACATAAGCCCCTAAATTGCTGAAAATAACAAAGCAAGTGTTTAAGAAATGGTGTATTGCTTGCCAGCTGCCAGGCAGTGCTGTGATACACACTCCTGTGCTCTGCAGATTTATCCCAGGGCTGATTTTACTTGTGTAACTAAAGCCCTGGGATAAAGAGTGTCTAAAATATGCCTGGTTCCTGTTCAGTATGTATTTTACAACTGATCTTTTCCCACATCTGGTATCTATGGTCAAGGAGGATTTCATTTCACCATCAAGAGGAGTTGGTGGTGTTTAAAATTTCTTAGAAAAGATTGTGCTGTAGCAAGAACACACCCCTGTCCCTCCAACCCTGCAACTAATGGGCTTGAATACATTGGTTTTGTAACTTCAATGTAAAAGATTTCAAGTCTTGTTTTGGCTTTTCTAGTTCTGGATCCTTTACACGTGGATTTCTGTTCTAGATCACGACGTGATGCAATTGTACAAAGAACAGGGAAATTTCTCAGGGTTTTGGGGTTTTTTTTTGCCTGCAGCAGAGGCTTGTGCTCCTGCAGAGGTCGAGGAGAGACCACCTCAAAAACCTCAAGTGGAAATAACCTGCATGCTCCAAGCTGCAGTAATGGTGGGTGGCTCTACCAGACACGGGTGTTCAGGATGGATCCTCACCTAGGCTGGGGCATGGCATGGGCCAGAACGCCTCGCAGCTGGTGCACTGCCCCTTCCTGTAGCTCCTGTACGAGTCACACGGGTAGGCAGTGATGTTGCAGCTCTGCTTCAGGGATGCCATGAAGAGGAGAACCGACCTCTGGTGGTCACATTTGAAATACTGCAGTCCTTAATCACACACAGGGAAGGAAGATTGGGTTAGCAGGCCTCATACTTCAGGAAAACGGTATTAATGCCCTTGTAAAAAGAAAAAAAGACCCACTAGTGGACAGTCCCTGACTGGTCTGGACATAGACTGAGCTGGGGAGCACTGGGCTGTGGCAGCACAGCAAGTGGGCACTGCCCTCTCTCCCTTTGAGTGCACTCAGCTCTGCCTCTGTCTACTTTACTTTTCTTCTTGCCTTTTTTCTTTTTAAACCTGTATTTGTTCATGTTATTCCTGCAGTTCTAGAGGATCCAGCTATGGATCTCATTCCATCCCTTTCTGAGCTCAGGTCTAACAGCTGAATAGTGCCTTTATTTTTTTTTTTTATGGCACATGGCTTTGCCATTTTGGTTTAAAAAACTATTCAGCAACACATAACTAATAAAATGAGTTGTTGCATGAGTAGCAGAAGGAGTGAGGCATCATTGCCTGTGGATTTTTGTTTCAGGCTAGATTCCTGTATGGATTCTGTCAGGTCTGATAAGGGTTGAGTTCAAATGACTGCCTTTCCTTCTGCAAGGCATCTTGCTTACTCATCTTTCACAAAACCAGTTCTGCTGCCAAGCTGGAAAGGAAAAAAGCTTTCTGGCATTCAAGACTATCTGCCAGTCACTGCACATTGGATTTGGTATGAGTGCCTACCCCATGTTCACCTTGAACTGGTTTTCTGAACAGGTTTTTGCCATTGCTAGTCCTTAGGGTTTTGTGTAAACGTTAAAAGAAATTAAAAATCCCACGGGTTTTCTAAACGTGATAGCAAAATGAAAGCATAAATCTACCTGATGGCTTTTTGCATGGAAAATTAATCCCATTTGCATTTGTGACGGAGAGCAGAAGGATCACCCCTGACTCATATGTCTGCCTGGTGCACATCAGCTAAACTCCTGCTACGTCAGTGTGCCCCATCAGTGCTGGGAAGAGATTGCTTTCCTGGCTTTCCTGGAATATGGTTTTAATGTCTTTCCCAAGCAGCGATGATATTTCTTTGGCCGCCTTCTCTTTTTCTGCTTGGAAACGTTTTGTCAAGTGTTTGTGTGATTCAAGGTGGAGTTAATTACCAGAAAATATCGTCAGTGGACAGCCAGGCTGGTCGGGCCCGCCGTTGGGGTAGAAGTCTATGTGGCCTAGGGCTTCTGAGTAACCTAGTCCTGACACAAGAAAATACATCAGGAGTGAGGGAGTGTTAAATTGTGAAGTGCAGAAGAAGGAAATTAAGGAACTGGGGAAAAAAACACAGTAGTTTAGCTCTAGGATGCCTGCCTGTGAAGGAATATCATCATGAATGTCTTTCATCTCTTTAGGCAGCAAGACCAAACAGTTGTGACCCAGCTGCGTCATTTTAGCAGTGGTATCAAATACCTAAAATAGGGCTGTTTGTGTGAGAGTACAAAATCGGGCTTTTTGTGTCCCTGGCTGCCGGAGAGCCGTGAGGAATGCAGCTGAAGCAGCGGCCCCCGTGTGGGCGGCAGAGGAGCAGGGAGCCGGGCAGCGCCGCGGGGTGGGCCTGAGGGACGGGGGTCCCCAGCACCGCTGCCCGGCACCCCTTGGCCACCTCACGGTGC
>NW_008611149.1:0-383 GCF_000691845.1 Merops nubicus
TCACTTCTTCACTGAAGCCATCTGCTGCCATTTGTTCCAGAAGGGAACTATTTTTACCAATTTCATTAATTTCACTAAATGTTTGCTTCAACTCTGCTGCAATGATTTCAAAATTTGTTTTCAATTCCCTTTTTCTATTTTCAAACCACATTCTTTCGTATATTTCTTCCCCAGTTTTTGGACTTAACTGCTTGTCAGCACTGTGTGATTCCTCATTTTCTGCTAGGGCTTACTGGTGAAGAAAAAACCCCCAGCGGGAGCCCAGTGGTACCTCCAGGGTGGTCTTCAGCAAAGAGGAGGGCAGTGGCGAGTAAAGGAGGGATGGGCAACAATCGCTTTCTTCCAAAATAAAAGGTTTTAATAACATGAAAATAACAAACAAA
>NW_008611149.1:1167-1480 GCF_000691845.1 Merops nubicus
GCCCCAGCGACAAACACATGGCAGAAGCAGTAAAAGAGGAAATAAGCTTCATCAATGGCAGGGTGCAAGTCAAAAGCAAGCTCTCAAGTGCTTCTCAATCTTACTCCACCCTCCTCACACCCCCCTCTGGTAGGAACCCCCGTGTTCTTCACAGAAAGTACCTCAGCATCCCAGGGAGAATCAGCATCTTCCTCTTCCTCTGCTCCCTCTTCTGGCAGGGCATCTACAAACAAGGGAAGAAGTGAGACAGGGAGTGTTTCCATTGTACTCTGCTTTCCCCCATCCATCAAGCCCTGCTCCCAAAAGATGTGCA
>NW_008611150.1:0-2246 GCF_000691845.1 Merops nubicus
TCTGTGGGGTTAGATGCCAGAACCAATTAACCTCATGACACAAATCCAGGAAAATTAGATTTCCTTAATCCTAGTTTTCCCCAAGTTATTTGATTGTCATGATGGGCAGCTCTTGGCAATTGTTTTCTTACTGCCAACAAGCTCTTCTTGCCCGTGATAACAGGCACTATGCAGATCTGGCCAAGTAATGACCTCTTGAAAAGTGTCCCTTCTTATAGAATCATAGAATCCTTTAGATAAGATCATCAAGTCCAACCATTGAGCCATTAGGGCTCTAAAGTCCTCTGCCAAAACAGATCAGAATCTGTCAGGGTTGGAAGGGACCACAAGGATCACCCAGTTCCAACCCCTCTGCCATGAGCAGGGACACCTCCCACTAGATCAGGCTGCCCAGAGCCTCATCCAGCCTGGCCTTAAAGACCCCCAGGGATGGGGCCTCAACCCCCTCCCTGGGCAACCCATTCCAGGGTCTCACCACTCTCATGGTGAAGAACTTCTTCCTCACAGTCAGCCTGAATCTGCCCACTTCCAGCTTTGCCCCATTCCCTCTAGTCCTGTTGTTACTCGATACCCGAAAAACTCCCTCCCCAGCTTTCTTGTAGGCCCCCCTAAGACACTGGAAGGCCACAATAAGGTCACCTCGGAGCCTTCTCTTCTCCAGACTGAACAGCCCCAACTCTCTCAGTCTGTCCTCATAGGAGAGCTGCTCCAGCCCTCGGATCATTCTGGTGGCCCTTCTCTGGACACGCTCCAGCAGGTCCACATCCCTCTTGTAATGCTGTGCATAGCATGGCTCAATTTTGACAGCATTATGACTGAAATTTTGTGTCATCTATAACTTACACTTTGCTGTAAAAGATGATCTGGGTCATATCAAAAACTCCAGTATGACTGTGAGGCTTGTCTAGCTTATGTTCACTTGGAACTGGAGTTCAAAGGCACTGTAACTGAAAGATAACAGGATAGTCACTAAATTTGAGCCAGAACAGCCTCCCTAAATGGCAAGACAAAGAATTCCTAAGGTTGAAGATCTAAAAGGAGCTGCAGTCAAGGTATTATGAGAGTGAAGGGAACTGGTAGTAATCACTGCTCTTAAGTAATTGGGTCATTGAGATTTCAAGTAGAGAGAAAACTGAATTCATAGTTATGGTTAGTTCAGCTTAGGAGTTGGACAGGAACAGAAAGATCAAGCTAGACAACTCAAATGGGAGGTACCACAATGTATAATACTTTTTTGTCTGACTAGTGAGGCTGGTAAAAACAATAGGACCATGAAATTCCTAAACTACAGTCTCATGAGGCATCCCAGCTGCATTTCTAAATCAAAACATCATCTGTGTCCCATCCTTCATCATAAAAGAACACATGACAAAAACATTTCCAGTGTAAAAAACTACTTGGGTACATGCAATGTTGATACGTGACATGTCTCCCTTGTTGTGGTTAGTTTTTCAGTGATTGTTCTGTGTGATAAGTCAGGCAACAGAACATTGTACAGAAATTTTGCAGGCTTTCTGCTGAGAAAGTTTAGATACATGAAAATTAATGATCGTTGGATGTTAAAAAGCCAATTACATATTTACTCTTTGTTTCCAGGCTAATTTTGACTTTATTGGTTCAGTTGTGCTCCTGCATGAACGGTAGAAACAAGCAGCTCATGATGGAGAATATGGTGAGACTGTTTTTTCCCTTTGTCAGGGTTGCTGCTGGCTTAAAGTTAACCTTGTAGCTATGGCTATAGAGCAGAAACTATACCAGAGTCCCAATCATATTTTCAGCTACTTGTGTGCAATTCTGTTGGTTTCAATAGGAGGTCTATATGTAGAACTGATTGGACAACTGGGTCTTGGATAAGTACAATGAGCTTTGCTTACACCAACAGGATTACAAATTCATCAAATCTGGAGTCAGAGAGGAATTTCCCTCACGAGCACAAAGTCAGCAACATAATCAGGGTGAGGGAGCAATCTGCTAGTGCACAGTAAAGGGTTTATGTTAGATCAGGTGGGTGTATGCTACAGAAAGTCCATTTCTTTCCATTCTAATGGGCACATATTTGGGGACTGAATTTTTCCTGGATTTTAATTCTCCGCCCTACCCCCACTGAGGAACCACTCATGCAAAAGTGCAAAACAAAATCACTGAGACTATATGTATGTGTAGAGGTTTACCATGTGCAATTAACTGGAGAGTAAATTAACGTCAGTAGGGGCTAGATATATTAAAAAAAAAAAAAAAAAAAAAAA
>NW_008611150.1:2277-19781 GCF_000691845.1 Merops nubicus
ACTTATTTCTCAGACTCTTGAAAGTGTCTGAGAAAACAAGAAGTGAAAATTAAATTATTACAGAAATTATTCAAGGTATGTGGTCGTTACAAATGGATGCATCCTGGATTATGTTTATTTGAAACCATTCCAGTGAAATTCTCCATTCTTATTTCAATATATATCTTCTGTGTGTAACTTCACTTTTTCAAAAATAGATGACGAGTCAGGAGAAGACAGATGAAATAGCAGAATAAGACATTTGTGAAATCAGTATATAACATAAATTAGAAACTGTGGATTGGGCCAGAAAGTACTTGTTTCTGGCTGTCCCTCTGTGAACATACCATAGGAACAGGTGTCTGGTTTATTACAAGGATTACCACAAAGCTCATGCACTCTGGGAAAGGGCACTATGAGATTTAGGCAGTATGACTTACCCGGAAAGGAGAGATAACAGCAGGGGAAAAGATGGAGAAAACATCAAACTGTGGAATGATATATTTACCTGTTTATAATATAGTTTGGACCAGGCACCTGACACCTTGCAGATGTTTAGGCTGCTTCCTTTTCACCTAGCTTTGAAATATCCCACTTACACAAGAAGACATTAACCTTTCAAATGTGAATGTAATAAAATAAGTACATAATAAAAAGTCTCCTAGCAGCACTCCTGTAAACATGATATTGCCACCTTTCTGAGTATAATTACAAATTCTTCCTTCAGCAGAGGGATCTTAGAAGGTCTTGCCCTGATTTCTGTAGCAGTTCCTTTCAGCACTGCTTTTCCCACTGTGTGGTAGCATGCTCTCTGAACTGCACTTTCTCAGAAATCAGGATATGAGCCAACTTCATGTTGCTCATGCACTGAATGGAACAAATGAGAAATAACACATAAGGCAGAGGAAGAAAAAAAATATTAAAAAGATGGGTGGGGGAAAAAGGAAAAAGAACAATGTGGTGAAAGAAAAATCCCAATTAAAGGAGAGTTGTCATTAATATGCAGGTCCAGCCTTCTCATTCTGTCGCTTTTCATGGTTGTCTCTTGTTCCTTCAGTTCCCACCCCCATTCTGCGTTTCTTTAATTATGATACACTTGTGTAGGCATACAAACAATAAGTCTGAGCTTCTCTTGTTCACTTAAAGAATTTTCTGGCTACCAGTGCACTTTTTTTCCCCCTCCTCTAGTCTGTAAACAAAACAAAGAGGACAATTTTTAACCTGTTTTCGAGCAACACGGACCACAAACTTAGAGATAGGAAGTATTAAGCAACAGTAACTAATAGGCTGGGTTTATTGCTTCTAAAGTCTGTTGGCTCATCACTGCTCAAGTATAACCAGTTAACATTAATAGGAGCAATGCACATGTTAAGCAAGAGAAGTAGGCTTGCTATCGAAGTAATGTAAAGAGAAAAAATAGCAGGAAGCATGAGTTGAGGTTTCCAGAAAAAAACAGGAGGTCAGAAATTCCTGAATTTACATTCCTGGCTCATTCACCGATTCATTGTGCTCTTACTAAAGCAAATTACATGACTCACCTGACTCCTTTTCTTCTTCTATAAAATGGTACAGTGTATGCCAGCTGCACAGAATTAACATTGGTAGAGAATTCTTGTTTATCAAGTTAATTGGGATTACTAATAAAAGTAGAAAGATATAAAGGACAAAGTAGACCAGTTTAAGACCAATTTCACATGAAATTAAAAACCTACCTATGCCCAGAAATAGCTGCATCAACCCAGATACGTGTTGTACATAGTCTAAAATAGGGCATGAACTGGCATGACTTAGATCTGAAACAGGATTAAAACAGACTGTGGCAATATTTTTATGATAATATTTCCTCTAGTGTTGAAGTACTCAGAATGACTCATTTCAGCTTTCCCCATTGCTTCCAAACATCCTTTCAATTAAGCTTCCTCCAGTTTCCTATGTCGTTTTCTTAAATTTCTTCATTAGGCCCCTCTCCTCGTTCCCAGCTGTTTACTCAGCTTGCCCTTCTCATCTCAATCTCCTTCATCTCCTTGTTACAAGCTATTGCCTGATTTTTCTCTGTTTAAATTGGATGGTTTCTTTCTTCATGCTGATTAAAGGTCAGGAAGGGAAGAGAGGATCACTGAAAGATTAGTGACTGCTCTGTTTCCTGATCAAACACAATACAAGCAATTATAGGGAAAGTTCTTCAGCAGTGATAGCACAACACAAGCAATTATGGAGAAAGCTCTTCAGCAGTGATGTGGTGGTGGTTTGGACTCACACCTCCTATTGCTCTCTGAATGGCAGCTATGCAGTCTGGTCATGCATGTGAGAGATTTATCTGCTAAGTGAGCATGAAATATTTTGAGACTTAAGTATTAAAACTCTCATGTCTTTATCCAATGTGTGCAAAATGCTGTTTTACAAAGTTTGGCCAAAACTGTTCTACAATTTGTCCCAACCTGAGAAGATTTTCATAGGGATTGCAAAGGCACATCTTTGATATTAAGGCTTCTTTCTATGAAATCTCAGCTTCCTACTCAAACATAGGGATTACCACCAAGTAGGATGACAATCCATTGGAAATCAGATGCAAGGCTTACCCAGTTTCCTTTTTCTCTTGGCTTGGACTACACATAAAATAGTCGCAATGAAAACAACAAGGGATGAACTGTAAGCTCAAGCTTAATGTAAGAGGAAGCAAACTTTATCCTCCACAACCTCCCCTGTACTTTTGCTTGGTGCGAGATGTTTTCACAGCCTTCAGAAAAATCAGACACCAGCTGACTAGTAGGTTGATGCCACATTATGTCAGTAGTGCCCCAGATGTCCTTTATTCACACATCCTTGAGTGTGACATTGCTACAACGCCCTCGCCAACACCTTGCTGGGAAATTAACAGCCATTACCCCACCGCATCTCAGAAAGGACCAGCATTCCTCTACAGACCTTCTGGTTACAATGCATTCTGAAACAAACTTCTGTCAGTGGAACGGCCAGTGAAGAAGCACTGGCCAAACTGGTTTGTCTGGGTATAGTTCAATAATTTCATCTCGACAGCGGAGTAAACTTGTCATGTTTTGTAGGAAGCAACTATTTGGGGAACAGTGGCTCAGTTACACAGGCAAAATGCATGAGAAACTACAGTTATCAGTACACTACTATTTACCATTAAGGCACAGAACAGTGCCACTTTTGCTTAATTAGTCTTGACTACACACTGGATTGAAGGAAC
This sequence comes from Merops nubicus, assembly GCF_000691845.1. NCBI lineage: Eukaryota > Metazoa > Chordata > Aves > Coraciiformes > Meropidae > Merops > Merops nubicus. The sequence continues at coordinate 5,468 of NW_008611150.1, forward strand.
TACTGTGCTAGAGGGGTATTTTCAGTAAATATCTCAGGATTCTTTTAGTATGATCAAAACAACAAGTACGAATTATTTCATTCCTCAGCATGGGCTATTTGATGCCATGTGATCGAAATTTTACAGTTAACAGTAAGCAGCTTTTACAAGGTGAAATATCAGGCAGCCTCAATAGTCAGAGGCATTACCAGTCTGGTTCATAGCATGTGTGAATTAGCCATTCAGTTCCATTCTTTCTGTATATGTCTATACTCTATCTATACCATGCAAGAACAGCAAAATTAAATTTTTAGAAGCAGAAAATGTTACAGCTAATTGTTAAAATAAAAGCTGAACTGGCTTGGCTTGTTAGCCAACCAGTATTTCTTTCCAGCCTTCACAAAGAACACTCATAACTGAACTTTGATACTTTCAAAGAACTGAATAAAGGCTGATTATGCACCTCCAGGCACAAGAAATTCCCTGTGCTCCTACTATAAGATGCATGACATCAAATTACAGTGAAAATATTATAGAGAGTCAGCTATGTTCATTGAACACACAGAGAATCCATTGCAATGTAGCCTTGTGTATTGTTTCTTAGAAATTAATTCAGTGGGCCTGATTTTTTGGCCTTGATTTAATCATATGTTTTACACCCACTTTCCCATTCATTGTAGTAACACAAATGACTGTGGCAGGAAATATTCACATGCTTTTGCCTTCAGAGCTGCAAAATATTATAATAAACATTAAGAATGTAAATATTGTCACCAAAGAGTATGTCTTCATTGCAGTAGTTACTCAGGCCAGGCCTTTAAAATCACTACACTGTAAAACAATTGCATTATGTTAACACAAACATACTTTGTCCATCTATTTACAGGAACTTCTAGGTATCTGAATTTTTACCCACATTCCAAAGCCCTCAGTGCTTTACTGGCAGAGCTGCCGGGATACAGAGGGGGATTAGTCACAAAACCAGAGGATGATGGCTATTTCACTTCCTAGGGAGAAAGAAATCAAACGTAGGACAGCTATTTTTTCTTTGTACAGATACCTGACTTTAACCTGTTTTGAAAATAAGGGCTTTTATTCCCTTAAAACACTAGTTACAATAGATACATAAGTCCACTTCTTAAAATCTCCTCCTCTGTCCTAATTTACACATTATTCTTAAAGTAAGAACACAGTTGCAGAAAACAGCAGAAAAAGCAGAATGGCACAGCAAGAAACAATTGCAAAATGGCAACAGAATGCACATTGATTAGCTAGTGATAGGATAAATCTAAATCTGCTTGTCTGTCAATATTTTCAGTGTTATTTGCATTCAAAGGAGTAATCCTGGAATCATAGAATGGTTTGGGTTGGAAGAGACCTTTAAAGGTCATCTAGTCCAACCCCCCTGCAGTAAGCAGGGACATCCCCAACTAGATCAAGCTGCTCATAGCCCTATCAAGCCTGACCTTGAATGTCTCCAGGGATGGGGCCTCCACCACCTCTCTGGGCAGCCTGTGCCAGTGTTTCACCACCCTCACAGTAAAGAACTGCCCCCTAACATCTAATCTAAATCTACCCTGCTCGAGTTTAAAACCATTGCCCCTCATCCTGTTTCTGCACACCCTTGTAAGCAGTCCTTCCCCAGCTTTCCTGTAGGCCCCTTCAGGTACTGGAAGGCCACCATAAGGTCTTCCTGGAGCCTTCTCCAGGCTGAACAACCCCAGCTCTTTCAGCCTGTCATCACAGGAGAAGTGCTCCAGCACTGATCATTTTTGTGGTCTATGCATATTTCTATGCGGACAGAGGCAAGAAATGTTACTGTGAACTCAGTACACTGCTAAATCCAGTGCATACACTCAGAGCCTGCCTCGTGTCACTGAAAATGCAGGAGAACAGAATGTGCCTTTTCTTCCTCTTCCTTTGAATTGTAGTTGAAATCCATATGGAAATGTCATGTTGTTGATGAGTTTTTTTCCCACATACTGATTTCTTTAATGCTGTCCTCTTTATAGCATCTCTGTCTGCCCTGTTCAAAGCTTTGAATAAGGCTCCCTGTCTCTTCCTTCTTACTCCAAAATAATATATAGTTCAAGAATTCTGTTACAAACTACTGTACCATATTAAATAGTACTGGGAATCTACATGAAAATATGAAAAATATGTAAAAATCTTATTTGTAGTGAAACTAACAGTAACCTCAGTTATAATGGAAATATGCATTGCCAGGATACTATTCTCCTTTTCACTAGGGCCAGCCTGGTCCTCACATAAAAGAAGGACATCTGTCCAGAGGTCATCCATTTCAGGAGTTTATGGTTGACTATTACCCTTTAGAATCTAGAATTCCTTAGATGGCCAAAGAACCTGATGATGTGAAATATTGCATATCACATACAGCCTGGTAAACATGTGCATGCTGCAGCTTATTAGACACAAGGGGAAGGAGCAACTCAATAAACTGTATTTGATTTTATAACTTGTGTATTCTAACTTTCCAGTTGCTCTCTAAATTATTGGCAATCACTTTTTTCTTCTTTCCAGATCCTTTCTGTAGAACTCAAGATGCACATTAGGCCTGTGTCCAAGGCTTATTTGCAGCAGGTTATCATTGAATCTTTGTTGGTTTGGGTTTGGTTTAATCTTTGCTGGATCAGGATCCTTTTCACCAAATAACTATTTGATCTTGTCCACAGAAAGAAGAGAAGAAAAAGAGTATTACCCTATTAACACTTTGTATCATACTAAGCCTTAAAATAATATTTTTTGTGCTTACTATGCTTTCATTTCATCTCATCTCTCCTTTCGAAGAAACGGTTATATCTCATGCTGCCAGTCTACAAAGCCTATCATATTTCAAATTAATGCATTCTTACACAGAAATTGTGATCGTTAGGAGACCCTTGCTGAGGGACTGGGACTGTCAGATAAAAGGGATGTTTACCAGTTATGGTTTCGAACAGGAGTCCTGTGACAATATATTCATCAATTGAAGGTCCCAGGTTGGAAGAAGAAACAATTTGCATCTGGTAGAAGACTGTTGTGATCTGGTGACCAATTAGCAAACTGCTGAATGGAAGGAGCAAATAAGTTGTAGAACAGCCATAGGAAGTTAGTTCTCTCCAGCAATTTCACTGACCGCTGTGATTTTCTCATAGTTCAATTATTTGTAAGACTCATGAAGCAGGCACAGAGAAAATATGCAGCTGAACGTTAAAAGGATTCTGAATTAGGATTCCAAGGGTAGCTAAAAATGAATCTGATTCTTAAGTTTTTGGCTGGAAAGCATACTGTGAACAAAAAGTGACAGGAGACCAAACACTGACAAGCACAAAACTATTTCTTCACGTCATACAGGTGGGCCTTAGCATGGACAGTCCCTGGAATGGTGCTTCAGTGCTAGCAGCCGTATAGCACTCACAGAACTCAGCAGGTACAGGTAAAAAGGTCGGCACTTGCTTCTCTCTAGGCGTCTAATCCCACCTCTGAGTGAGTTTGCTACCAGTTAAACCACGGCTAGCATAAATTGTTAATTGCATGGGTAAATTTTCCCCAGCTGGAATTTCTATTGGAACATCCGTGCACATACCCTGAATAAGGAGCCTGGGGGGGGAAGGAGGCAGGGGAGTGATACGACTCCTGTCCTCGACCAGAGGAAGCGTCACACTGTACCATCCGCTGTCGGCCATGCCCATGAAGTGTGCTGTGGTGATGCTGCCCTTCCACCCCTAACAAAGAACAGACCTTTTGTCTGGTAGCTCTGTCATCAGTTCCGTTTCTCCAGGAGTCCGTCCTTTAACAAATCCATCATCTCTGTCCATTTGGTTGGTTTTGAGGTCTGCTCCATATCTAGGTTACCACTTCACTCTGCTGCAGGAATTTCCTACAGCACGGCCCTTTTTGCCCTAGTCTAGAGTCTGAGACAAACTGTTCCGCATCAAGAGCTGTCCAGTGTGAATGTGCCAGTAGGTGCATTTTATTTTCTTTTTCTGGCATTGAATTACTCCCTACTTGATCCTTTCCTCCTCCAACTTAAAAAAAGTAATCATCTGTAAGCGTGCACCATCCAGAACTACCTTCTTTGCTGTGCTCACCCCAGAGGACCACTAGGAGCTTGTGCAAGTCTCCAGCCTGCTCATAGCATGCTGGAACACAGCCATCCTTGACAGTCTCAGTTTGCATGGTTTGAATGAAATAGCTGTACAGAAATTAAGAAAGTCACATGAAAACAGGGGCTTAATCTGCAGGATGGTCTCTCATACTCAGGAAGTAAATGGAAAATGAATAAACAGACAAAAACAGAAGATGCATTGAATCGTGCAGACACTCAGAATAATATCACAGGGCACATGCCACAATACATGTTCACACCACAACACAGGTGGTGGTACTCACCAGGTAAGCTAAACATTAATTTATGCCCTTAGCTATGCAGAGAAGACTAGATTCAGATGACTTCAAGAAGTTTTCATTATGACTTTTTCAGGAAGAATTCACAATGTATAAAAGTATAAGCTGTGTTTCCTCTCCTGTCCTATTTTTGGACATCAGTGGCCTTGTGTAGCTCTTAACTTTCCCTCTCTGAGAAGAAATGGTTCAGCTTTTCATCATAGCCTAGTAATTTTACTTTTTTGCTGTCAAGATCAAACATGCCTTCCTAATTTTTTTTTAAAACACCCACTGGAGGCAGGTACAGCTGTAGCCAGCATGAGCAGGTCTGTGTTAGCTTTAAATGAGCCAGCCTGGGTACCAGAACAGCAGCCTCTTACTGCTGACCTTTGAATACGCTGTGCTAAATTATTGAATTAATGAATTAGTAACCTAGATAATTAGCAGGTTACCCTGCTGGATAAATGCAAGCTAACTAGTTAAAGTTAGCTTAAATTTATTATTACAAGCTGTAGTTAGACATGATCTGCAGAGCTGAGAACTGTTTCTGTGGTCTTCGACCTTAAATTACAGTGTGTGCACAAACCACACCAAAACCACTCCTGCAGTTTAGACAGGACTTGAGCAAGTTTAGACAGTTTTAGATTAATAATCAGTTTGTTGAATATTGTGTGTAAATATTCTTTTTTCCTGAATTTAATCACTGCTTAATCACGTCTCCTCCCCAGCAGACAGCAAGAGCATAGCTATTTCAGATTCTTTCCATGTTTTTCTTAAAGTAGCATATCATTAATTTCCTACTTCTTAAGAGTTACTTTTGTGGGGGCCTTCTAGGCTTGACCTCTGGCTAAAGGAATAATCAATATTTGTATATAGTGACAATTCACTCCATATATTTAAGCACTTAGAATTTAAAAAACATCTATATTTTTACTACATTCATCCTTTAAGCAAGGTTTTATTTAATTAATGTGGTCATGGTACCCTATCTCTCAACTTCAGTTTGCAATGTCTGAAAACTTTGCAAAACAGCTATCTCAAAAGTTTCACGTTTGTTATGCTGCATTTCCACTTGTTTTCTCATTTCTGTTTGTTTTCTAAGCAATACAACAAAGTCATCTATTAATGAAGATCAGACACTTAACTGCAGACATAGATTTTTATTCAAGCAGCATTTAATTAAACTGGAAAATCATCCTTTTGTAGGGCCAAAAGTGTTGAATCTAAACAGAGATGTATGTCTAATTGCTCTCCCCTGCATAAGTACTTCAGCTCACAACACAGTCATTTTAAAAGGCCAAGAAATGCTAGCACCAGAACATTTGCAAATGTCAGAAATTTTTAGTTAGGTTCTTAAAGTTTTAACTCTAAATAACTTATTCATATCTCATAACTCATTCTTCCTCCTTCTAAATTATAATCTTAAGGGTTTCTTTTCTGAAGTGGAAAATTATTTATTTGTACTGAGTGCAAGCAATCTAATACTCTAATTAAAATATCTAAGTGAATCACTCCTAAAGCTACTTTAATTGCTATTTTACTCCTGTATTAATTTTTTTATAGAATTTGTATTAATATTTTCTTAGTATGTTTTCTAAGAAAACAAGGTTTGTTTGATGTTTTTTTCAATTCATGGTCCAATTTCAGATTAAGGTGGCAGAAGGGTAACTAACTCAGTATGTGATTGATCAGCTGTTTAGAAGGATGGTTCAAGAAGCAGCATGAAGCTTTTGTGGTTTATTAGACTACATGGTTGTCAGCAAGAAAGAAACCATTTGAATACAATGCATCGGTACACAATAACCCATGTTGTAACTGACACTCTACCCTAAACTGCATTTCTGTAGCAGGAAAACTAACACCAAGAAGATGAGTGGAATTATTGTTTGTAGACCAGTGATGACTCACAGTGGCATGAAAACTTAATGGACCTGTGCAAAGAACAGTCCATCTACAGAGGAGCGTGCTCTGGATAGTAAAGTCACTGTGCAGACCTTGGCCACCTCTGGCTGCCATATGATGTTGCAGTGCAGCAGTGAGCCACAGTGTTTCTGTGAAGGTTGTTTACTTAGCATGGTTATCATGATTTTCAAATGGAACTTGCATACTGCACTGGAAAGAGATTTTCACACTTTCTCAAGTGAAACTCAACTTTGTAAAGGGCATTTCCAGACCCCACTGTAGAGAGGAGAGTGGAGCCAAATAGCTGCTGATTAATGCCTTCTGGTTTATGCCTGATGCATTTTATGGATTACAGTGCATAAAAGGCCAATTTGTCTCCTAAAGCATATATGGATAAAAATGTGATCACTTTTCTGCACCACCTAACATGGATTAATGGAGTGTTACTTCAATGTATTGTGTTTCTGGCATGTCCTGGCTGTATCAATCATTGCTTTTCGTGGCCTGAACTTCCTATTCATTACAAATGGGTGAACAGCAATAAGCACTTCAACAAACAGCTATTTCTTAAGCTGTCACACTCAAAGCCTGAATAATCTAAAGAGGAGTGCAATCAGACCTGCCAACTGTAAAAAAGAAACACTTTTCTAAAATGTAAAATGGCTTACAAATCAAACTGAAAAGTTAAGCTGAACTGCAACTCAGTTGTTGTTTATGAAAACATTAATACACAAAAGAATGAAGGTGGCACCAGTGCTGGATACCAGCTGCCTGCTTTTCTGCTTTTTTTTCTTTTCACTTCTCCCTTCTTTCATGCACAGCTCAACACACTTACAGGGATACAAAGAGAAAGGGCTGCAGGGTTCCCTGAATTGTTCCAGTTAACTCTGTTCATGTTTGACTGCTAACTCCCATGCATAGAGATTAGAGAGAGACTTGAAGAGATTATAATGTTTTACTAAGAAGCTGAAGCAGCAGCAGAGCAAGAAGGAGGTGCTTATTGCTCCGTGCAGAGATGGGAACATGGACAGCTAGTGTCCCTGTGAGTTTAGCCCTTCCCTTTAGCTTCTAAGTATAAAAAACCTTCTGAAATTCTTGGGTCTACACTCACATTCAGGTATACCTGAATTTGAAAATATAATATAATTTCCTTAGCTACTTCCCCCCATAATCTCCATTCTAGCAAGCTGCTTTTTCTGTTTCTTTTTCTTTTCCTGCAGTAACTCAGAATTCTCTGCTGAACTTTGGACATAATGCTATGTGCTGCACATTTCTGTTTGGTCTTCTGTGACAGTATGTGTGTACTGAGGCTAGACAGGAAAATGCTCAGGTTTTCCAACCTGGAGCCTCAGACCGTAATGAAAGTCTGGTCATTTTTTGTGTGTATGTGATAGAAACAGATCTCATCACCACCTTCTACACAATGAGGCCATAATTCACAACTGTATCATGTTAGAATTTTTTCCCTGATCTACACCCACAGGTAGCAGGCAAATACTGATTAGCAACAGAAAAAATTCACAATATATTCTTTTGTTAATTTAGCTACTATTTTTAAGGAAGGTGTCTTACTCCAGGAGAAAGCAATATGACTATCAGTGAAACAGTTATCAGGGAACAAAATAAAGAGCTGAGTTTATTCATGAAGGCTGTCTGTCTTTCATAGCACTTCATCAAAACCATGCATATTTTGGAAGCCCCAGAAAGATAAGCAGATGTCTTTTCAGTCTCGGAAGAGGAAAGTGTCTTTTCAGAACAAACCTTCCTCTACCACTTTAGGTAGCTATTGACTAACATTAGTGATTGACTAATTCTTGTTGCATAAAAAATCTGTAAATATAACCTCTTCATTATGAGTAGAAATCAGGGGGAAAACCCAGATAAATTGCTTAAACAACTGTTTTTTGAATGGTGTGTGTTAAACCAGACTCCTCCCTCTGTACAAGTTAAGGGGAGGAGGGAAGAGAACTATTTAGCATTAAGAACTTACTTTCTGCATTACCCCAGCTGAAACTGTGACTGACCAACAGGACTTCAGCCAAAAACACTTCACCTCTCCTTCTCTCCCCTGTTTTTCCTATTCCACTCCAACACATAGTTTCCACAGAAACAGAGTGGCATGAATAGTATGGGTTTTGGGTGCTTTTTTGCAGCAGTAAATGTTTTTTTTTAACAAAAGAGTCTGCATATACTGTTAACAAGTTAACATCTCATTTTGACAAAAAGCTTTATTAGAGTTTAGATTCAGTACTGGGTACTAAAAATCATATTTGGAATTCCTCTCTCAACATCTTAAACCTGGTATAGTAACTCCACAGATTGCCTGACTATCTGGCAGCAGAAATAGGAAACTAACTCTATTTTAGTGTCGTTGAGATGGACACGACACAGAAGCTTGTGAGCAAGAAGACCACTTTTATTATTCTAACAAGCCTTTTGATATCTTTTCTTAAACATGTGTGTCTATATGTGATTGGCTTAGACAAGGGTCAACAATTAATGATTGGACAACTTTTTTTCTCTCCTGTAACTTCAAGAAACTTCCTTCATGTTCCTTCCGGTGGTCTAGTGGTTTCTTCTGGCAGTTCCTTATCTTGTTTACTCTGCTGCTCTCAGTAGTGCCCAGCCTCTTTAAGGATACATGGTTATCTGCTTGCATTCTGATCCCTTGGACCAGCCAAGGTTCCCACATTTTATCACTAGATTTAGGGCTTTTTCAGATTTCTTTCCCCCCTACTATTCATCAGCAACATTGGCAAGCATCTGACAGAAAGAGAGTCAAGCAAACCAGTGTGTCAGCCCACTATACAGCTTCCACCACACCCCACAGCCAAGCCTAGACTCGAAGCAGAATTCTCCATAACATTGCACTTATTTCATAACTACAGGGTAATTTTGTACACTGAAAAATCCAGTGAAGGTGGATGCTCTTAGAACATCTCCATGTTCTGACCACCAAGCAGGTACCTGAGAGACGGGGTTCCCTGAAAGGCATACTCCTGAGTTTGCCACTGAGCCAGCCTCCTGACCTCCTTACAGACCTTCCAACTGCTTGTAAATAATTTCCCTGACACAAAAATGTGGCCATGCCAGTCACTAAGTTGAAGGTTTAAAAACTGGCAAGTGCTTCTCACTCCATATAACAGGCAAACTTTGCTGACACATTTTCAGGATTCTGTTCCTCATCCTCAGCTGCACAGGAGAGCTTATTTGTGTGCTCCCACTACCAATGCACTGGCCTAGTGAATACTCAGCTAAACAAGCTGGTGCGAAATGACACTGTGGTGGAATATGTTCCTATTACCTATTTGGAATTATGAGTGTTTACTGTATTCCTTCTAGACAGTAGCCTGAAGTCAGCTGTGCTCCTTTTGTCAAGTAGCCAGGAGGACCCAGGGGTTACTTTTGCCAGTACTAATTAGTTTGGACAAATCTATAAGTGGATGAAGGATCAATGGTATCTCCAGGCAGCAGGAAAGAGAAGGGTGATAGAAAGCTGGAGGATTGCCTGTATTCTGGATTTTATTGTCCACAAACTACATGAAGAATTAGGTATGAGGATGGGTATACAGAAGGAATACCACCATGTGGCTACAGCCTAGAAATGAACCAAATGAAGGGATCAGGATTTTCTGTATGGATGACGGGGAATGAAATTTTAAAGTCATTCACAGCTATGCATAAAAAATACCACAGGTATTGCCATAATCCATTTGATTGTCATGTGTGTCAATTTTTGACTTGAATGCTGGACTTCTAACGTGTTTTCAGTGGCCAGATCCAGTAGTACTGTGGACAACAGGCATTTAAGCAGGAGCTTAGTAGGGGACAAAATTTCACAACGACAGTGATCAAAGGCAGCCCAAAAAATTTCATGGAAGACCCAGCATGCCAGGAGGCACAAGCAAGGCAGGCATCTCAAGAGCACACTCTGCTACCCTGCAGGCTGTTGCCTGAGCAGTGTGAGCGGCCAGGTTCTTTCTCCCTCCACCTTTGCCACCTTCTGCTTTTCCTCCTGTGTGTGATGCCCCAGTTTTGCTACGGGGGACAGTCGCAGCCAGCACCGCTCAGCACCCTCGCTCCTCTGTGGCCCTGCCAGTCACACTGCGGGCTCCACGCCCTGTCTCCACTGTGTCCCTCCTCCCATGTGCTCAGCACCAGACCAAATACACAGGAAGGTCTTTCAGCCCTTGGAGGGGAAAGGCTTTGTGAGATAATTGTAGGTGAGAGCAGAAATATATAATTATTGCCCCAGCTTGGATTCCTATTTCTTGTAATACTTGCTCTTTACTATCTTTGCAAAAACCGAACACTGCCACTCAAAGATACCTGATCTGTGGGCGATAACATCCTGTTTTGTCTGCAGCGCTGCAAAGCTTTACGACATCTCTGAATCAAACTGCTAACAGCGAGACAAAGGTATAAAAAGAAAATATATTTCTTAGTTACCTCCCAATCCTACAGTTAGGGTTTTACTTAATCTTCTATAATCACATACATTCTTAACTTAAAATTACCCTGTGCAGCACAGTACCTGACAATTTGTATACAGCTAACTTTATAGCATTAATTTTTTAGAGAAGAACAAATTTGTCCAAAAACCCCATCATCTCTGCCTGTCTGTCTAGTTAAGGTGCTTTTTCACGTTTCTCCCATTGCCAACTAATTGGCCAAGGAATCTGAGAGATGAATTTGAAAAATAAGCAGCTTTTTATTTTAAAAAAGGAATTGGGGAAGAATCAGTTTAAAGGAGGTGGCCTATTAAAGCACTATAAACCTTAACGGTTTGTGTTCTCTGAAAACCATTTTTGGTCATTTTGGAAATCTGTATGATTCTTTTTGGACTGTTTTCAACATTCTTCAAAGAATCTCCGTAATGAAATTATGTATCTTGTGCATTAAGTTCTTTGCCTTCAAAAAAACCCCACGTTTATTCATAATATTGTACTTTTAGATTTTGCATGCTAATGAATTATCACCTCCACTTTCCACTTCATGCAAGGCTTCAAAATAAGCATTAGAAATGCAAACAACCTACATATGAAAAATACATTAGGCTTTTAATAGTTCTTTCATTTTAATTCTCTGTGGTTTTATTAGTGACAGGTAAAAATCAGACCAGTTAAGTACAGCTGATGCAAAGAGGTGTAAAATTGCAACTTATCTCCCTATTGTCTGTGCCCCTGGGAGGCATAAAACTGACAAAGAGTGAGTGCAGTTATTGCTGCTCTATTTTAGTAGCTTTTTCTATGAAGTGGGAACAGCTCAACTTTGTACCTTTGGGTTTTCGAGGCGTGTCTTTGAAGGAGATTGACTCAACATGCTTTTCACTTTTGTTCTCTCCCTAGCCAAATTTATGCTCCCATCTGCTGGTATGTGTTACCCTGTTTTTCTCTCCTGGGGAGCCTGAGAGTAGGAAGATATTATAAATTTATTACAAGCCATAACTATGGTTGGTCATAATTTTTTTCCTCAAAACAAACTTCCTTTAGGTTGTATTAAATAAAGTTTCTATGGGAACGTACTGACACATATATTTGAGAATAAAAAAATATTTTAATCATACCACCTGACAGGTCTACTTATAATAGAGTGTTTTTAATTGTTAAACCAACCAGAGGGAAAAATCAAGCTGAAGTTGCAGCCATGTCATCATTTCCTGATTATATTTTACACTATACTTCAGTACGTAAAAGGATTAGGGTAGACTGTAAGAGAAGGTGACTGGGCATGCCACCTTTTAGGTACTGATGGTCTCTACTTGCCAGAAATGCTCATTTTTATCTCAGAAGCAGAACTAGATTCCTTCCTTCCAGCCCCTGAACCAGAGGTTCTCAAAGATTTTGTCTGTAGATTCTTAGACTCAGGCAATCAGCTGTTTAATATGTCAGAGATTACTCAGTGGTATTGAGAAGGGAGTGATAAACTTTGCTAATATCTTAGAAAACTTGAGAAATGCATAGTAATTATATTATTAGCTATTTACCTTGTGGTAGCACCTGGAGGTCCTTCAAAATTCTAGTTGTTCACTGTATGAGGCACTTCATACCACTCCAAATTCTATGCAATCCAAGCTAATGGGAATGGATGATAGTGAACATAGTCAACAGGGAGAACTAACAGTGGGGTAATTATCATACCCGGCACAGGTCGTAACATACAAGCTACTTAATTACTGGCAAGGATTCTGTAGACAGGGAGGTACTTCATGTAGGAATTTGGAAGAGAAAAAATAAGTATTTTAGGGAACTTGTCTTGCAGTAAGATAAAAGAAACAAAGTTACATGAGAAAAAAAGTTGGACTGATGCATGGTAGAAGTCTTGCTGAAGGAACTTCCCCCCAATATTTTCAGCCAGATAACGTCTTTACCTGGGAGGAGCTACCTTTCACCATCTGCATACTGCAGCTATAGTAATTGGTCAGATGACAGTACTATTCAAACAACGTATAGCTCTTTTTGTATGGTCCCTACCACCGAGACAGCCTGGGAGTTGGACAATAGTAGTCCTAGCTCTGAATTCCTGTGATGCCTCAATCTTCAGAAGTACCATACTCCACCTTGTGAACCGATAATGTCTGTCGCTGTTTCCAGTCCACTCAACCTGTTCACAGGAGCACATTAAACTCATTCCTGATAGCCCTGCTGGTTTCTAGTAGGTTATTTAAATGCCAGATGTGAAGGGTGGATAGGGGTAAACTAAAGCTCTGTGATAAAGACAAAACTTTGATCCCCTAGTACTTGATACTGTGAAATATGTTCACTTGATTCGTGTCAAAATAAAATCATATTGAGGCGCCATGGTGAGGGGTGGTCTTGTTTTTGTATAGCTACGGGCCTATAGAAAAAGCAAGGTGATCAATTTTGTTTCCATGTTTGTTGCCATTTGGTGTGCTGTTTTGGCTAGCTCGCATTGAATCTGTTAACGGCCACTTCATGTTAAACGAAGGGGAGTTTGTGGAGCGCATGCGTGGAGCCTAAAGTAATTAAAACCAGGCGCCAAGGGGGATTATTGACTGCATTCCACGACCACCAGGTGGGAGCGAAGACGACCCCAAAAGGTGAAAAGAACACACTGCAAAGAAGACCTATTTTTTTGGAATTAATTTACATGGACCCACCTGTTAATGAATATGTATGAACCGGGACAATAAAAGCCGAAGAAGGGGATTGTATGGGGTGTGCGTCTTGGTTGAGCAGAGACTCCAGGTGCACCCAGCGCTGTTTGCTTGCCTTTTGTTAATTTAATAAATATTAAATTTAATTGGAATCTGGTTTTATGAAAAATTATTTCTCACAATACAATAAATCTCTCTGGACCCACCTCTGCTCAGAACTAAGCACAGCCACAAATTGTTGCACCTTTCTTTCTAACTGCAACGTGTATTTCCTTGATGTGGCCTTTTATAAGCTAGCCATAGGGCAATGCATGCACACCTGCGATATTTCAAATCCAAACCAAACCGCTCCATTGTGTTACCTCCCCTCGTAGAGTAAAACAAGAAATTAAGTACAAGGGATGCAAAAATAAGTTGCCCATATATGCATAGCAGTTGTAAGTCTCATCACATACAAGTGGGATGAATAGAGAACAGCTAGAGAATGAGAAGTATGAAAAACTAGAGTGGTGTTACTAGCCTGACCAAGAGGAAGTCTGAGGCTGGGGAGGATTAAAGCATAACACAAAAGGTCTTAACTGCTGAAAATATAAAGGAAGGTAGAAGATGATATTCTGACAGCAGAAAAGTCTCCAAATACAGAACCAGCCCGATTTTATTTCGTTTTAAAATGGTGTCATGATTTGCATAGGTATGGTGTAGGTTTTGAAACGGTCCTCGGATGTGCCAGTTTGTTCATACAAACATTTGGGGAGCTCAGGAAGGCCACTACCTCGTCGTAGGCACCCCCCTGCCTGGGCTAGAGCTGTATTTTGGGAATTAAACTTTCTGTAGAGTTGCTGTTCTTTTGTAAATCCTGGCGCGCTTCCCCTAGACGCTTCCAATTGCACCCTGCTGCCGAAGGAAGCTTCAGCAGGCCGGAGGTGAGGG
>NW_008611151.1:0-304 GCF_000691845.1 Merops nubicus
TCTCAGCCAGCTCCCAGCCACCCAGCTAAGACCAGACTCGTGGGATGGGGACCGTAACAGCTCAGAACAGGGATACGGCATCTTTAATGAGTATGCAGATTATCAGTGGGGACAGGGGAGGGGAGAAAATCAAGGCAGGCATATTACAAAGATGGTATAAACAAACCAATTAAGTGACAGAGAGAGAGAGAGAGAGAGAAAAAAAAAAGAAAAGAAAAGAATACATCCTTAGAGGCTGCCATTGCCAATGATGGTTGGTTTTTCTTTTTTTTTCTCTTTTTTTTCCCTTTTTTTTCTTTTATTT
>NW_008611151.1:358-3195 GCF_000691845.1 Merops nubicus
TGGAAGCTGGAATATACATCCTGCATTACAAAGTGCAAAATACTACATGCTCAGAGCCCAAGCATGATGTCTGAAACAGTCCACAGCAAGATGTAAGAGACAAACCCACCACCCTCGCCCTCCTCTCTGGGACATGCTCCGGTGCTCCTCCCCACAGGCCTTTGAAAAACGGTTTGGTTTTTGTTTGATTTGGTTTTATTGGTACCCAAAGTGGATCAGAATCGAGCCCTCTCGCCCCAGTGCCTCCCCACCAGTCTGCTCCCAGGCATCTCTGCACGCCCGGGTTTGGGACGGGGTGGGATGGGATCCTCACGGATGGCTGCTCCTCACGTGTTGGCACGAGGACCAGCAGCATCTGTGTTGCTGAAGGTGCCTGTGTGGGTGTTTTTTTTTGGGGGGGCAATCCGGGAAATTGGGAATTTCAAGTAGCACTGGGTGGTTTTCCAGCCTTGCCGTGGCGGGGGAGCAGCCTGGGGAGGAGGAGGAGTGAAGGCAGGAGGGTGGTGGGGCTGCTGCTCACACCTTGTGTTCCCTATTCCCCCTCCCCACCCCAAGAAATTTAGCAAAACACCAATTGCTGCTTTGTTTTACGAACAAATAACAAAGGGGGGCCCGTTGCCCTTCTCCCATCCTTCCCATCTGGATGGGGTTCACACCTTCCCCGTGCTCCTGCTCCCCATGGCAACGTTGCTCCATGGGCCACGGGAGGAGGGAGAAGAGCCTGATCTTGGCTTTTCCCTCCCATTTACTTTATCATTAAAGCTGTTGTGGATTTCCCTGGGAAACTCAGCCTGGAGCATCCCAGGACCCGTACATACTTCAGACAAACTCTCCCCCTGGTCCCCTCCTCTAGTCTCCATTTTGGGGTTCATTACTGTTGTTATGAATATCTTTTTTGGGGGAAGGGGGGGTGAGGGGAAGGGAAAGGAGGTTTTTCTTTTGTTGGGATTCCTTCTCATCCTTTCCAGTGTTGGGGGGGCAGAGTGTTGATAGCATTTTGCCATGCCACACAGCATAGTGTTATACAAGCAAAGAATTTTGGCTAAAATCCAAAAAACATTACCCAGGAAAAAAGGCAAACTGTGAGTGAGACTCGGTCGTTTGTTGTTCTTCTGTGAAAAGACTTGGAAATTGTCATAGGACAGTTCGAGTTATGATTTTTTTTTTCCCTTTTTGTTGTTGTTTGTTTTTTTTTTTTCCCCCCATTCATACATGTAACTGTTATTTTTGCAAACAAGACAGTCTTGAATTAGATGAAAAAGTTAATAAACAAAATGGCGACTCCAATATTTAGTAAGATCACCATGACTACCAGGATTGGAGCTGAGCCCTGGAAGAGAAAGAGAAGGAGAAGAGTTAGAAAGTCAGTCTGAGGCTGCCTGGGCACAAGGGGTTGGGTGCTGCAGGCCAGCAGAACCCCAAGGACCAATTCACACCCTCCAGCAAACGCCCCCAAAGCTCCTTGATGAATTTTTGGAGGCTGCTGCCATAGCAAGGAAGGGGTGAGTAGAGATCCTCCCCTGAATTTTAAGTTGAGCAAGCAGCAGAGGCAGGAACTAAAGCCAGATCTGGTGCTCCCATCCCTGTGACAATAGCCAGGTCACCCCCAGACCTTTCATCTAAGCACAACGTCCTCCTAAGGCAGCTGCTTGATTCTGCAAAGGCAAAGTCCTGCTCGTTTGACCAGCAGAAGTAAACTGGTTGCCCAGGGCTGTGCCAGGCTGCCCAGGGCAGTGGTGGAGTCCCCACCCCTGGAGGGGTTTCCAAGCCGTGGAGATGTGGTGTGAGGGACAGGGGGTCAGTGGGGACCTGGCAGTGCTGGGGAAGTTGGACTCCACAATCTTAAAAGTCTTCTTCCAACCCAAACAATTCTATGTTTCTATGAAATCTGGCCTTAAAAGAATAACTAAAATCAGTTGCTTATCTGGGGCAGTCAGTGGGAAAAAAGAAAAAGAAAAAAGATTGTATCAGATCATACAGTTCTCTGGAGGATTCTTCAGAGGACACTCTCCAGTAAACACGTCCAGGTACCCTGCTAATGGCACAAGTCACGCTGGCATATGGTGGCCTAGGTCAAGGCAGCATTTTGGGAAGGCTCCAATGACCTTCCCCGAGGTTCACAGGGACCAAATCAAGCTCCTGAGGACTACGTGGAAGCCATTGCAGCAACCTGCACCCTGGCTGGGCCGTGTCAGACATCCCACAGGCTGGGCTGAATCCCACCCCAGAAACATCCACTGGTTCCCTCTGAGCAGAAAGACAACCCAGGGAGCTGCTGGACCTGCTGAGGACGTGGCTCCAGCATCCCAGGAAGGACAGGAGGAGACCACTCAGCGCTGGGGCTGCGGGCAACCCCCCAACCCATCTTTCTGCAGACCCTCCACCCTGCCACCACACGTTTGCTGTCCTGAAGCGTGAACGTGGCTGGCACCAGGGTGAGCAGGCGTGTGAGCAGGGAGGTGGTAGCTATTTCTTGGAGTAGCTGCTATCCTCGACTGTTCTGGCTGCAGCAGAGCCGTGCCAGCTTTCATCTCCTGGAATGCCACGAATATTTTCCCCCTCTCTCTGCTCCTTTCCTCCTCACAACGCTCTGGTGGCTGCAGGGTTGGCACGGGGCTGGGGGTGGGCACCCTTTTCCAAGCCAGCCCTTGTAGCACTCTGCAGAGCTGCTGGAAAACCCCAAAATAAAAAGAAGAAAAGCTCCTCGCTGGCCAGAGAGCGTTTCTCTCCCGAGCAGGCTGATTCAGTTGGCGTTTGGGAGTGGGTGGGAGGAGGATGCTGGAGCTCGCTGGAGAGGCATGTTTGTAGCTTAGCAACCGGGGCAAAGGAAGCCAAGG
>NW_008611152.1:0-2972 GCF_000691845.1 Merops nubicus
GCAGAGCAGAGGGGGAGGAGAACCCCCTGATGCTGAGGAGCCAGACAGAGCCCAGGGCAGGGCAGGCTGTGCCAGGCAGCCCCACGTGCCTGCAGGTGGTCCAGCAGCCACCCCCCTGGGGTGAGGCAGGATTAGTGCCAGGCCAGGGAGCACAGTTCAGCTCAGAGCCACGGCAGCTTCGATTCACCCGACTGCAGAGAGGTCCCCAGAGCCACAGCTCGACCTTGGCAGGCAGCAGAGAGGGGCCTGGCTGGGGGATAATCCCCCCCTGCCAGGCAGGGCACTGAAAGCTCTTTTGTTCTGTGACACGGAGAGAGCAGAACCAAAGGAGGGGCTGTCCCAGGCTGTCCTTTCAGTGCTGTAAATCATCAGAGAGCTGAGATCATGCTGGGTATCTGACTGCAGTGTTGGTGAGTGTGCCCTTTTTGAGATGAAAAGCTGAGGGGCAGCTCCTCCCCCGGGCTCTGTCAGCAGCCTGGAGTCACCCTGAGATGCCAGCAGCTCAGCTGTGTGCTTCCTGGTGGGGAAGACCTGGCCCTGGGTGGAGGATTTGGGCCCGGGGAAGGGGGTATGGTGGGTGGAGGAGGCTCCACCCCCACTCACCTCTCTCAGGATGTCTGTGGGTCTTGCCTGGGCTGTGGGTTTCGGGTGGGCTCTCGGTGGCTCCTCGTCAGAGTCGGAGTCCAGCAGCAGGCGCCGGTTCTGGGCCTGCTCCAGCATGGCTCTGCAGGGAGAGGGCACAGCCCAGGCTCAGAGCAGGCCCCCTCCCGTGGCCAGAGGGAACTGGGCACCCCTGAGGTGGGATCCAGCTCCTTGTGTGCTCCCCCAGGCCCCACGGAGGCCGGCAGCAGGAGCTCTCCACAGGGGGATGCCCTGCAGGGGGAGTCAGGCCCCCACAGCAGCCTCACCAGATGGGCTGGGGATGCCAAAACGCCTCCACCTCCACCTGCCCCAAGGCTCTGCTGTGCCCAACCATCCCTGTTCTCCTCCTGGCCAGCTCAGGACTTCATCCCACCCACCCAGCTCCAGGGCCAGGGGGGCTGGTCTCACACACCACCCACTCACTTCATCTCCTGCTCATCCTCCTCTTGCTCCTTGCGCTTCTGCTCCTCCTCGTACTCCTTGTACTGCTTCAGCATGGCCTCAAAGTCCACGTTTGCCTGGCGCTGGTTGAGTTCCTTCAGCTCTTGCAGGTTCTCCAGAACCTCCATCTCCAGCTTGGAGTCCTTGGTTCGGTTTTCCAGGACCTGAGCGAGCAGAGATAAGCCAGGATCAGGTGAAGCAGCAGAGCCTCCAACACCAGCACAGGGCAGGAAGCATGAAGAGCATCATCATCTTCAGTTTTAGGTCTTAACAGGGCAAGATGCAGCTTGTCAGTGGTTCCAGCACAGGAGGGAACCTCCTGATAGCAGAGAGTTGTCTCCTGCCTGTCCAGAGCTCAGCGATACCTCGGGAGCCTGGAGAACTAAGCTCCAAAGTCCCCTTCTCCACCAGGGAGAGCTGGGCAGGACAAGAGAGGTTTGCCCTCTGCAGAGAAGGTCCCATCCTCGTACCTTCATGGGGTTGTTGAGTTCTTCCTCTTCCCTCTCCTTCTGCATTCTTTTCTCCTCTTCCTCCAGGAGCTTCTCAGCCTGGAAGTTGCGCGTGGCGCCGTGCTCCATGGTGTAGTCTGTGTTCTCAGGGTCTGTCTGTGGGAGAAACCAACCAGTAAAACCCCCACACTGGGGTACACTGGGGAACACTTCCCACTTCCATTCACACCCCGGGGCAGACAAACACCCCACGACCTTTTGTTCTGCTGCAGGGGGGGACACTTCAGACCCACAAACCGCCACGAGAAGGGACGTGACACCCAAAACCACAAGGCTCAGAGCCAGTCTGTGCTGGGCCACCTCCTCCCTGTGGGCTCAGCACCCAGGAAGGCCCACAGACCACAGGATGTCCCCAGAAAGGGAGTTCTCCTTCACCTTGAAGGTGATCTCTGCCAGGCAGCGTGTGCACTTGATGTAGAAGCGGAAGATGGGGAGCCCCAGGTACACCTCGTTCTGAACCGTCTCCTTCCGGGCATTGAACTTCTTCCCCTTGTAGATGTATTCACCACAGGTCTTGCAGCTAGAAAAGGAGAGAGAAAAACCCTTCAACGCAGCCATAAAAAGAGGAGCAAACAGCCCAAGAAAAGCCCAAGCCAGTTTGAGGCCACGTCAACCCCGGGTTCTGAACAACGGTTGTTTTCGCCTGTGGAAATGTAGAAGCCGCTCTTCAAACCACCCCTAAAATCCCCCCCAGCATCTCTTCCCTCTCCCTCAGCCCTCCCCGTGTGGGCTGCGTTGGCAGCAGCTCCCCTGCAGGCCGCGGAGGGGAGAGAATCCCTGAAGGAATTCTCCTCCCCATACCCAAACTCCTCCCCCCCGGAGCCGCCTCCTGCCGCCGGGCCCGGCCCCTCTCACCGCATGTTGAAGGGAGCCATGAGCCGCACCACATACTGCCGGTCCTTCGGGAGCTTGAGCTTCGGGATCTTGGCCGGGTCGAAGTCCGGCGGGTAGTATTTCTACGGGCAGGGAGCAGAGGTGTGGGTGTGGAGCCACCCGGAGCAAAGGGGGGTTGTTGCAGGCAGGGATCAGCTCCAGCCTGGGAATCAAGGTTCCAACGCCCCAACCACCGTCCCCCAGCAGCACCAGGCACAGAATCAGGAAGGTTCTGAAGGTCGTCCAGTCCAACCAACACCACCACGGCCACTAAATCGTGTCCCCAAGTGCCACCTCTATGTGTTTTTTTGAGCCCTTCCAGGGCTGGGGACTCCAGCACCTCCCTGGGCAGCCTGGGCCAACCCCTCACCACTCTGTCAGGAAAGAAATTCTCCCTAATATCCAATTGAAACCTGCCCCTGGGGCAACTTGAGCCCATTGCCTCTCCTCCTATTGCTGGTCACCTGGGAGAAGAGCTCAATCTAGAGGGAATGGGGCAAAGCTGGC
>NW_008611153.1:0-225 GCF_000691845.1 Merops nubicus
TCTCCAGTGTCCTGCACCCCCTCCCGTGCCCGTCCCACCAGCCCCGTGCCCACTTGTCCTCCTGTCCGTCCCTTTTCAGGACCTCCCAAACTGGTGAGGGGGCACAGAGGTGGGCAGAGGGCTCTCAAGACCTTCCCCCTCCCCTGGAACAGCCCCGGGGTGCCAGCAGAGCCCCGGGCACCATCCCTTGGGACCAATAGTGTGGCCTCATACCCCCCCCCCAGC
>NW_008611153.1:257-1072 GCF_000691845.1 Merops nubicus
TGGGCACTCCTGGGGACACTCTGGCTCCGTGTGGGTCTTACTGCCAGTCAACCCCCCCCTTGGCAGCTGCGTGGGCACAAACCCCCCACGATTCCTCCTTCCACCCCTTTGGGTATCATCCCGGGGCTCAGTGCTGGGGGTTGACCCGTGACCCCCCCTCCCCTCCAGGCTCTGCTCTGCCCTTGGACCTGGCCCCAGCCCCGTCCTCCCTGGGGAAGTTCTTCTTTTTTGTGGTTTTATGTGAGGTTTTAGGTTTTTTTTTACCTCCAAGGGAGCTGCTGAGCAGTTCAGTCACTCTTTTGGGGTGGATAGATGTCTGTGACATGGGTAGGTGTATACATGGAGCTGTATAGATCCAGAGCTATGGATAGGTCCCTATAGATGGGTGTATCTATCTCTACCCCTACCCAGATGCAGACACATGTTCTGGTTTCCATTTCCACCCTAACCCTTGGGGCATTTTTGGGGTTGTTTTTTTTTGGCCAGCCTCAGATGTGGCCACCCACGGCAGAAAGACAACAAAATCAAGCAGGATTTGGGATTTTCCTTGGGATTCCCCAAGGATCTGGGCTGCTAGAGCAGACCTCCCCCCAGGGGATGGAGGCAAGGGCAGGATGTGGCCCCCAGGGGTCCGCAGAGCCCCTGAGCCTGCAGGGTGGGGAGGGGGGGATGTGCTCGGAGCAGGGGACCCCCCAGCACCCACATGGGGGTGGGTCTGGCCGACCCCCCTGAGCTGTGTGGATGTGCAGGACCCACCTCAAGTGCCCATGCCCAATTTATTTATTTCTGCCTTTTTTTCCTGATTTTTTTTTCCC
>NW_008611154.1:0-491 GCF_000691845.1 Merops nubicus
CTGCTGAAAGCTTCCCCTGTGTCTGATGGAGCCAGTGCCAGCCAGCTCTAAGATGGTCCCACCTCTGGCCGAGGTCAGTTTCATTAGTGTCAGTGGCAGCACCTCTGAGATAACATGTTTAAGACAGGGAAAAAAGCCCTGCACAACAGCAATTGCAGGCAGAGAGAAGTGAGAATACATGAGACAAACAACTCTGCAGACACCAAGGTCAGTGAAGAAGGAGGGGGAGGAGGTGGTCCAGGCACCAGAGCAAAGATTCCCCTGCAGCCTGTGGTGAAGACTCTGGTGAGGTTGGCTGTTGCCCTGCAGCCCATGAGGGGTTAATGGTGGACCAGATATCCACCTGGGGGACCCTGTGTTGGAACAGGTAGATGCTTGAAGGAGACTGCGACCCTGTGGGAAACTTGCACTGGTGAAGGCTCCTGGCAGGACTTGTGGACTCATAATGAGAGGAAAATACACATAAACAGGTTTGCTGGCAGGACTTGTGA
>NW_008611155.1:0-1332 GCF_000691845.1 Merops nubicus
TTTCAGCTCTTCCCAGCCCTCAGCTGGCTCTGCTCTCCTTGGGGCTTTTGTATTTTGGAATAAAACCTCTTGTTTTTCACCTTTTGCCTTCCCTATGTGTTTCTGCCTCCCCAACAGTGAGCTGTCGGGGCTGAGGGGATGTCCTGGGCCTGGAGGCCCTGGTCCTCTGGAGCAATGCCTGGGGACAAGGAGTGGGGACAGGCAGGAGGCAGTGGGCGGTGGCAGACAAAACACAAAGAGGGGGATCAGCCCACGCAGGGGCAAGAGCCCCGTGGCCACCTGGAGCCACCCAGCAATGTGCCAGGCCATTTGCTGCATGGCCTGGGGGGTGAGAGCAGCAGTGTGACCCCCAAACCCTGTGCCCAGGCAGGAAGATGCTCTTTGGGTATCTTGCTCCAGTGGGGTTCTGAGCCCAGGAGGAGCTCTCCGCCACCCTGGGTGGGCACAGCCAACGTGGTCCACTTGGGGTGGACTCCGAGATCATGTTTGAACCCACTGCATGTCCCAGCAAGGAGGCTGGGATGTCTGTGGGGGCAGACTGGGGGTCTTGGGATGAGCAGAGAGGGTACAACACCCTGTACCCCCAGCGAGGCCTTGAACCATCTTGGGGTGTGTCATCTTTGGTGTGCCAAAGGAGCATCCACAAATTGCAGGAACACACAAAGCTGAGTCTGAGGCAGGGGGACGGTGTGCTGCTCCCCCTAAATTCAGCTTTGAAGCCAACAAAAGCACCAAGAGCCTGGAGGAGGCAGATTTGTTCCCTTTTCAGGGCATGCCCCCTTTCCCCCAGCTGCTGGACATGGAAACTTGACCCTCTGCTGCTTTCATCCCACCGTGGGTGGAAGGAGGGCTCTGGAAAATGGTCCTAGATGGGGCTGGGGGTATGCAGGGGGGAATGCCCCTCCCCACATGCCCCCAGCCCCATCAGCTGGCACAGGGGGTCTTAGCATGGCTCCAGCAGGGAATCCCCCATTACATACACACACAGGTGCTCTCCCCACTGCCAGCTGCCATCCCGCAGGCACCAACCCCCCGTCGGGAGCTCGGGATAGCAGAGTTGGGGGGCGGGTCATGCAGCCCCTGCCTCCCCCAGCCCTTAAATCCTTCCCCAGCCTGGCTGGATCAGACAGCGAGGAGCAGCCGGAGGGGACACAGTTGGTCCAGCCTGACCCCGTGGGGTAAGTAACTGGTTTGGCGTGGGTGGGTGGGATGGAGCATCCCCTGGGCAAACAGGGGTGGGGGAAGGAAAAGGAAAGGGGTGTCTCTGAGGGAACTGGGGGCTCTTTGGGGGTCCACACTGGCTTTGCAGAACAACTGAAGCCCACCGAGATG
>NW_008611156.1:0-383 GCF_000691845.1 Merops nubicus
AGTGGAGGATGAAGGGCAGGAAGAGGACGGGCAGGACCCTCAGGAGCTTCTGCACCGGCGCCGACCCCGGGCTGGCCACGCCCGTTTCCGCCCCCAACTGTAGGGGGCGGGGCTTAAGGTCAACATGGCCACGCCCACTTCCGGTCCCAGAGACCCTCCCCACATCCCCTCCTCCGGCGGCCATCTTGGTTTGGGGAAGTTTGGACGCCATTCGAGGCCTTTTTGGGGGGTTTGGGTTTTTGTAGGACCTACAAAAACCTTCTCCAAAAGCCCCAAATTTCTACATGTCCACCCCAAACCTCCCAATTTCTGTAGAACTGACCCCAAATTTTCCATAACGACCTCAAAATCCGCCATTTTTTGTAGGTCCTACCTTAATTCCT
>NW_008611157.1:0-206 GCF_000691845.1 Merops nubicus
CAGGAATGAGGACTCGCTTCTCACATCGGGAAAGAAGGTTTTCTCTTACTTTAGTTACAACCTATATAAAATGCCACCATCCACTGCAGACTCAGGAATTCTGAAGAAAAAGGCCGAGATACAAGCAACAGGAAGAGAATGGAGTGGGAAAGGATAGCAGTGGCAGGGGTAAGGCTGGATCATAACTCAGGGCCATTACATGCAGG
>NW_008611157.1:258-3514 GCF_000691845.1 Merops nubicus
AGTGATTGTATGATTACCTGTCATTCCGAAAAACTCTGGGCAGGTATCTCCTGGGGAACCACATGGCAAGAGCACACATCAGGACCCAGAGAATAGCCAGCTCATCCAGCATCTGGCCCAGGAAACTTAGGGTGGCATGAAAGTAAACAGATCCAATTCCTGGAAGAATCAATCAAAAGGCAATAGGTATAGCTGCAGTAATATAGACCGAAACACACTGCTCATGTTCAGAACTTCAGAGCAAATGATGGATACTACCTGATCTAGAAAAGGTAAAAAAAAAAAGGTACCAAAAAAAAAAAAAAGAAAACAAATGCCAGCCTTCCTAAGCAAGCAATCCACATCATCAGAGCCTCATTAATTATGAAGCAAACACATTACAAAAGCAGCAGCTAAAAAGATTCCAGCTCCTGATAGAAAAGGAGACGTACTGGGAAAAGCATCAGGTGGTAAAGTTAAATGCAAAACCAATTAAGAAATAAGCACTAAATGCTGCTCCTGAATTTTGTCAAGAGCACAAGAAACGGTAACACAAAGATGAAAAGCGGCATCTGATGACTGCTCCATGACACAGGTTTACAGGTGGAACATGTCATGCTGCCTCACCGGGCTCTGATTACCTCTAAGAGTTCCCAGTGTCCCCAGGGAAAAGCTTAAGAATCTTGTATCTACAAAATAGCTTTTGGGCCTTCTCACTACAATGCAAAACCTGTTAACCTTCCGGGTTGTGCTAGGCCCTTTCAGCTCTCACTTAAGCCACAACAACAAAGGAAGGAGGAGCAGCACTGCCACAAAGGAAGTCCAGCCATAAACAAAAGAAGTTACACAAAGGAAATGCAGGGAGGGAACAGAACTCAGGCCAAAGTTCTCACCAACCTCAAATAGGAAAATGCATTTCCTTCTCAGAAGCTACGGTTGCTTCAGCTTCAAACAAGCAAACTCCTCCATAGATCTCATGATATATTTGTTTTGTAAAAAAATTAAGTGCAAGCAGGAAAAACTGATTCCCTCCCAGTTCATGCACTAGCAGGCAAAGAGAGGCTTGCCAACTTACCAACCACAACAAGCAGAGTCCATATTAGATATATTCCACTGTTGAAGCATGTTGCGTATTGACGGAACAAGCACATACATATGGGTGGTAGAACAAAAAACAAGACGTTGCTTATCTAGGGGGAAAAAAAACACAGAGTATCGTAAGGACAGAAAATAAGTAAGCCTTAAATATTCACAGGCTACTC
The DNA here is from genome assembly GCF_000691845.1 of Merops nubicus. NCBI lineage: Eukaryota > Metazoa > Chordata > Aves > Coraciiformes > Meropidae > Merops > Merops nubicus. Next base: position 1,500 of record NW_008611157.1, read on the forward strand.
TAAGGCACTCAGTTTCTGCCAGAGCTGAGCTGTTTTTGCAAAGGATCAACTTATTTGTTTAACATCATTAAACTAATAACCACATAAAAACTTTCAGCAATATAAAATGCAGCTAGTCACAGCTTTAAATTACCTTCCAAGCCTATTCCCAGAGGAATTTTACTGAGAACCTACAAATACTCAAGACTGTGGCAATTCAGGAAGCCTACAAAAGCAAGCAGCTGAGGAACAGGATGTCCTGGCAAGTGACCTGTCCTCTCAAAGGCTGTCAAAGCCTAGCATGAAAAAGCACTAGAAGTACTAGCACTAGACAGGGCTAGTCAAGCTTTGAGGATGTTAAGTCACTGGGTAATAATTACTGTCTCAAAGGTCTGAAAACCAAAACTAAGCTAAAAGAATTTGAACTGTTTTTGTGCAGGGTTAAGTAAGTCTGAAGCTGTAAATACTTTTATACTTCCTTTTTTTCCTCCTAGTTCTCCATTACAGGAACCACTGAATGTGACTGAAAACTAGTTATAGAAGAGGACAAGGTCCATAGTTCAGTTCATTGCTAGCTTTTTAAAATGTAATATGTAAGAGCTGAACAAAGACATACTTTCTCTTGCTTACCAGCAATGCAAAACATGATTCTCCAGTTAAAGGCTGAGATCACTTTACTAGCAATTAGCAGGAGCTGTCACTGTAGTTAGTGGTCACTTGGTCTCCCCAGAAGGAACACCAGTGCTGACGGCCAGCCATGGCTCTACAACTGAGCACTTACGGAAAGACTCTGAACTCACTGCTTCAGAAGGGGATGGGGGACAGGGTGAGTTCCCCTGCCAAGCCCAAGCCAAGAGAAAACTATCCCCAGTGACATTCCCCTAACACAGATGTGAAAACAAGAGCACTCATTCGGGACAGATCCCCTCTCTGCAGAGGCTTACAAACTTTACCTGACATTAGTGAAAATCTAGTGGAGGAAAGATCCATGAACAACCTGAGGAAAAGGCATGTCATCATTCAGCTACTATTGTCATCACTCAACACAGTCTAAGAACAGTTGAGGACGATTAAAATAGACACATTTCATTTAACATTTTTAAGGCCCATCAAAACATACCCCTAGGTTGGAACTTAAAGTGATAGTAATCATAGAAGCAGTTTCTCAGCACCATCCACTTCATGCCTGACACCTTCCCTCATGCTAAAGGTACATCCTCAGAGACAAGCTGCATCTCCTTCCAAACTCTTGGCTGTTAGATTCCAGCACAATGCTTAGAAACTGTGTGCTCATCCACACACCTTATATCTGCAAATACTATGCAAATCTCTGCCAGAAGTACCCTGATAACAGGACACAGCCCAAGCAAAACTTGCTAATGCATAGGGCTCTTTGCAGTCAGGCCACAATATCCACCACTCATGGCCAGGGAAAGGTGCCAGAGAGCCACTTCTCACAGGACCACCCTTTCTGAAGAGATGCAAGTCTTGAATCCTTTCACTAACCCTGCGGTTTTGCCACATAGGAAGCCAGCCTCATAACCCAGCTGTGAAAAACCTGTGGGTGGCACTGAGGAACAGACCAAGACCAAGACCAAGCTTCTTCAGTAGGAATAAAAGGACTCTTCTTATGGAATTTTGACTCTGTCATTCACCAATTAAGGTGGTGCAAGGTTGACAACAGGGCATCCGGCAGTGTCAGATTGCAGGATACTGCATAACCCTGGGGAGGCAAGGTAAAGACCAAAGAATTATTTGTAAAGTAATATCCTACTTTAGCATAGAAATTTGTATTATACACACAACTGAACAGCAAAGTGCTGACTTCACTAGCAACAGAAAAAAAGAAAGCGATACTGTTTTCAGGTGTTTGAAACACAAACAGCTTTTTTTTTGAGCATACCTCTGCACAGGGCAAATTCTTTTGATCATGTGGAGGCATTTGTTTATGTTCTGGAGTGTGGTTACACTGCATCAGGACACATCACTTTATTTGTTTAAGGAAGGAAAAAAAGAAGAGAAAAAGAAGAGAAAAA